>NC_057877.1:3460866-3760866 GCF_019740435.1 Gambusia affinis
TTGTGTTTATGTAGGTAATTGGCCATGTTTTGTTTTTGTTTGTTTCTTTCAAAAAATATGGCTTTTGTATGACTTATACTAAATACAGTAACCTCTTTAACATTTCTCTGTGACTCTTCAAAGCTTTTTTTAAAGACGTTTCATGAATAATCAGGGATTCCTAAAACATTTGGAAGCTGAATGGGTAGACCAACACTTTGAATAACCTAAATAACAGATTAAAAATAATATATACTTTTGTAGAGCTCATATGTCATTTTTTTTCAGTAATTTATCTGGTTTTGAGTTGAAAATATTTTTTTATTATTATTTTATCATATGGTTTTTGATTAAAATGTGATTCATTAATTACAAGTGTTGCAATTACTATTGGGAATGTTTATAGAATTAATGTAATTACAGATTTATTTTATAAAATTAGGAGACCGTCATGTCTTGTAGTTGTAAAGTTCCTTTTTGAATCGGAAATAATAATTACAAAAAAAATCTAATGGTCTCTGTGCAAAAACATTTTTCATAAAGCTGGGATAAAGTCTTTATATTATTAAACTACTGAATCAGCCAGCTAGACAGAACGTGTACATTTCTTTTCTCTGAATGGGTTTCATATAGGAGACACCAGTGAGGACGTGAATAGATTGGATGCTAATCCAAGCTGTTCTCTCTCTATGGCAGAGGTCAAGTGGAGGTCACCAAACAAAAACATTGACTTTCTTAAAGAGTTTTCATGTTAGAGAGCTGCGATGAATGCATCACCATCCTCTGCTGAGAAACTGCGCTGTCTGTTGGCGCGAACATGGACCTTGAAAACTGTTACTTTCAGAGCCACTGTCCACATTCTGAGAAACTCACTCTTTGTCTGTAATCCTTTTTTTATTCTTTGTTTCACCAAGTTCAGAATGAGGAAGTCTGATCCGACGGTTAGACGACACTTTTCCTTTACACCTTCCGCCATTTGTCTTTTAATCTTGATTAATTATCTGCGTGTTTGACAATGTTTGAGCAGCTGTCATGCGGTAATATATGTACTCCGGCCTGGGAGTAGATTTTATTGTGCTAAGCTAACATGTCATCAAGAGCCAGCCGCTGTTGTTTTTATTAATTCTTACATCTGACTCCCAGGGCGGATGAATTATGGTTAGATTACTGTGATTTGCTGGTATAATTAAAGATGTTGATGGCACATTTAAAGCGTGCGGTTGTAAGATTTAAAATGTCTGATCTAAGAACAGGTTGGACCAGATGCAGGTATGAGGACTGTCTGGAAGCTGATAGAGAGTAAACAAGGTTCTATCACTAGCTGTGTGTCCATAAAAGTATAAAAAAATTGGAATTCAGAAACTAAATTAGCTTAATGGAAAAATGACAATTTTATTAAAAAAAACTCAAATTTTTTGATAAAAGTTTTTTTGTGCTGGGATTAGGTGCTTTATTTCTGCTGAATTGAAACTGCTGTATTTCACACAACTGCAATAGAAACACAATGGTAACCAGATGTTGTCACAACAAAGACCACAGGAAGTGGTAGGAGGATCATGTTTTTTGTAGTTTACTGCATGAAAAATTCATGTGTGATTTTAACTTAGCTTCTTATTTAAATTGTGGCGGGGAATATCAATAAAGCTTTTCAAATTTGTAATTAATGGAAAGACTGCTACTTAAACATTAGTGTATCTATTTTAAGCATCAGTGAATGTTTGAATCATCAACATTTCAGGTCTTGCTCGATTTTCTTTTTCTTTTCTTTTTTTCCGTGTTTTGGACACCAAATCAGATTTTTAAATAATCTTTGGATTGTGGTAGAAATATCCAATCAAATATGTGGAATATCAACATTTAAGGTAATGAGGGAATTATGTTATTTTAATACATTGGTTTCTATTTCTATTTACTGAAATCTTTGTCCTGTGTTTTATTATAATCATAATCAGCTAATTGAAGTTGAATCACCTAGTTATTCCATGATAATAACTTTTTAAAAAAGTATCAGTATTGGTATCGGTGATACTGGTCCTGTATTTACTTGGTTTAGGATCGATACTAAAATCTCGAATACCACAACCCTGGTTTACATCACTTCTTCCAGCTTTTGTGTTTGGTGTGACTTCATATTCAAACACCTTAGCAATTTATTTTTTTTTTTAAAGCTAACATTAAGGCTCGTTCTCTCAGTAACAACTTCCACACTGAAAACAGTTTTTAACCTGAACTGATGGTGTTTCTGTACGGCGTGATCAGCGAGTGGGAAAAGATGTTTTCAGTTGGTGACTGATTGCTCCATTCAGGGCAGGTCAGGCTGAAAAGCGGCTGATTGTGCCGGGGTTGTGCTCCCGACTCTTTTGGGAAGGTGGAGGAATCTTTGCAAATGTGAAAGAGGGTTTCATGTCAAACTATGTAAAACAATACAATTTTTATTTTGAAACCAGACATACAGGTTGTTGAGGCCGTTGGTTAAACGGTTAAAGAACTGTCTGTATGTTAAATATTACCGGTGTAATGCCACACAACGTGACCCTACCTTGATATTTTTTTAATCTGCAACTAGAGCAACTTGTCTGCTATTTTTATCGACAGCGTCAGAGCCTCTAAACGGTAAATCAGTTAATAACACACCTTCTTTAGAGCATCAAAGTCCTCCGTACGTCCCTGGAAGAGCCGCCGCTCTCCTCCCCTCCTTGAATTAGTCTCTGATACTTAGTTTGTGAAGTAAAAATAGAAAAAGAAACACAAAATAAGCACCACCTATACGGCATCGCTCTCTCTCTCTCGCTCTCTCTTTTCTCCTGTTGTACGCTTGTTGAGGTTGAAAAAGATAAGAGGCAAATAGTGCATCATAAACTGGCTGCAGGCCTCGGGGCAGGAGTGTCTGCTCTAAAGCTGGATAATCTCATATCAGTGTGGCGTGTTCATTTAGCTTAAAAGATAGGACCGTTTTAGAAGCACCTCCTTAGGTTATTATGAAGCTTTTCATTCTCAGGATGATAAACTCATTCTGGCACCTGTGTAATTTCCTAATGACACATGATTTTTTTTTTCTTCTTCTTCTTCTTCTCTCTCTCTTTCTTTGCCCGCGCCGGCTGAGAGCTCTGTGCAGGAATTGCATCCTTGGCGGATACGCCAGGCGCTGACATGGAAGCAGAAACCTGGTCGGCCTGTTTTAACTCCTTTAATTAGGTGTGTTTACTCTGTATTTTATTTGCAGAGATCACCGCGGGAGCCTGGGGAAAGGTAGATTTAATTAAGGGACACTGATGAAAGCACACAGCTAGCACCATCTCCAAAGTGTTTCCTCTGATATTGCTGCAAAATATCCCGATGACAGGTGGCGTCGGGGAGGAGTTGACACGGCTGCGAAAGAGAACGATTTGGATTTGTTCGCACCGCATGTAGGTGGTGGAAGTGTTATAGGTCCCTCGTTTATTTCTATATATATATATATATAATATTCAGAGCTTAACTGCCAAATCCAATCCGTTCAAATACGTAGTGTGACTCATGCGGAAGAGGTCGGATTTCGGAGGTGAAGGCAGAATAACATAAAAACAAAAGACGTGCCTGTGTATTTTGGAGCTGTGATGGCGGATGAGGTAGCCGGAAAGTTGGAGCAGCTTTGCAATTAGCGAGTGCAGACCTGCCACATTGTCAAATGCCCTCGCGCTCTGTCTTGGCGATAATTGTCACAGCCCCCTTTCCTTATATTACAGTCTGTCACAGAGGCGGCCATGTTCATTAGGAATTCTTATCTGCCCATGCTTTAACATTTGCCAGATGGGACGTCGGTATCAAAGTTAATAATGATGTAGTAAGGGAATAAAGACGTTATCAAAAGCTTCTTAATTCTGGAGAAAAAGGAAACTAAAAAAAAAAAAAAAAAAAAAAATTTGCAGCGATGCATCAGATGATCCTCGGTGATCCCATCTGTGAACGTGTGAAAAGATGAATCATCCTGTCTTATAGCCGCCCGCTATGCAAATTACTGGAGAGAGCAAAGCTGACGTTGGATTGGGTTTTAGCTCAACTCCTCTCCTTTAGGTCAGCGTTTGAGTTTGACGTGGAAAGAGATCCCTGAGGCTTTTTTTGCCGGCAGATAGAAATCTGGATCTGTAACTTACAGAAACGAAATTGCCACAGGAAATCTAAACGGCGGACGCCGAACACGTCAGGTTGCTCCTTGAAATTTCATGCCCACCGCTGAACAGCATGCGAAACATAAAACATGTAAGGCTGCTCGAAAAGTCTGCGGCAGATGAGCTTGAGAGAAGGTGCTCAGCTCAACTTCTTTTTCTATTTGAGGAGACGTCAGGTTTTTACCTCAAGTCATTCTGGATTCAATTGATCTGAACCTCGTAGAGCTTGAATGGAGTCTGAAGATCAGCAGAAAATTAGAATAAACAAAACATCTAAAGTAATGTGAAGTAAAATTCAGAGATGCAGCGACTGCAGTTTTCTGGCCAATCACTAATCTTTATAAAGCCTGACCTGCCGATTCCGATTTTGGCAAATACAAATTTCTCTTTCGTCGAATGTTGCTAAATATACCAAGAAAGTTGCTGAGTTGGCAACAGTGAAGTGACTATTGTTAACTGAGAACATGCAGACATTACCTGGTGGGCCGGTCTGTCAGTCAAATCTCTCTCTGTAGAGTGGAAGAGGACACTGGCTGATTCTTAGACAAGGATCAGCCGATCACAGATCTCCCAAAATCAAAAAAATCAAGGCCGGTTTATCGGGGCACCACTAGTAAAATTACAAATTATTAAGAGGTGTGATTATTATTTTAAAGTTAGAATGTAATGAACTTAATTCTAGTGGACTGCATGTGTTTTGATCTGGTGCTTACTTTCTGATTGTATTGTATTATACAGAACAAAATTCATTTAAACCAAATTTGGGTCAAATATAACTCAATCTATCTAAATAGAAGGTGATCTCATTTGTCTTTTAAAATGCTTTGAGATGCTTTGTGAATCAGTGCCAAACAAAATGCTTGACATGAAAAATGACTATTATTCAGGGTGTCTGCACATCCTTAAAATCTTAAAAAGTCTTAAATTCATGTGTCTGAAATGAGACGTTAAAAATGTGTAAGTTGGCCTTAAATACGCTGATCACAGGTCTGACATTTTGTTGTGACAGGAACAGCAGCAGATTTATTGAGACAATAATTTAGCCTGAAGCTAAAGTATTCCTCTAAAAACATAAAACTACAATGACCAGCTGCTATCACGGGTTTTTCAAAAGCTTTTAAGACATAATTTAAACACTAACGTGGGATTGTCCAACTAAATTCTAGTCAGAAATTCATACCTAAAGCAAATGAGGGGGATTAGCAGTGCTTGCTAAGAACTGATTGTGTCATCCAGGACACTTTGCTGTGGAATATCGTCTCTTCTGTCCAAACATGGAGCCCTTGGCGTGTCATTACAGTCATGAGGAAGTCGAACCGTAACAGCATTCAGTCAGAGGCCTCTTCAGATTTGTTGTAAGTTTGACTGCTACTGGACAACTCTTTGAAGATACTAGTATGATGCTAGTATGCTGCCAGCTCAATGATGGGTTGATTTATTTTCCTACATAAAAGATGCAGGTCTTTTACTTTAATACAAAAGCTTCATAAATTCAACTTAAAATACAAGACTTATTTCTTTAGATAGGCTTTAATATCATGTGGCATAGTGGCATGTCCTTTCTTTATCCTGTTGTTTTAGTGATTTATTTTGCTTGTGAAGTAATTTTTGCTGTAAAGTCATTTGGTCATTTTAGTTGATTGTCATAAAGCTCCATATAAGACAATAAATCAATCAGTTGTGGAAAATGGGAAAGAGAAACCAACTGTAAAAAGATAATACAATGAAGTCTTGAAATTTAGAGGTTTTTAATCAAAACATCCAGATGTTGAGTGATTTTCTAAAGGAGACTAAGAAATATACTGAAACTTAAGAATGAAACGTCCACATGCTGTTCATCTTCCTGATGGAAAACCAAGGGGAGAAAAAAAACAACAACCAAGAAATTAAAAATATATATACTTAAATAACTTAGCTATTAGCATGACTAAAATCTGAAGCCAGCTGTTAGTCTTTCCACCTTAAAAAAAGGCCCAGAAAACAAGGAGAATTTCAGCATTAGAGAGAAAATGAGGCACCTGGGAGCAGCAGATGCGACTGCAGATTTTCCCTCGCCGTCACATCCTAAATAGTTCAGGAGTTATGTGCAAAAGTTGTGCGGGATAATGTCTGGTGACAGAGACTTGTTGTCACATTTTTCATCCCCTACTATCCGGTCCTATTGCATTCAGATCACACCTCTTCAGGCAGATAACTATTTCCTCAGGATTAATGTCCCAATTTCTGCATCCCCCAACACATCACAGTTAATGACCTTGATTTAAATCACAAGATGGTTTGTAGGAACTCATATTACTTCCAAACGAGAAAATAGATCAGCCTTTAGGTGCTGTTTTTTTTTTTTTTTTTTTTGGCTGGCTGGCTTTTTTGCAACACAACTGAGGCCCTGCAGCTATCAGTGAGATAGGCTGTGGCCTCCACTCTCAGCTTGATTGATTCTGTGCTGCTTCACAAAACTGAGATATGTCACTCTTGTTTATACCGCTGCTCACTTCTCTGATGCTTTTCATATTTCTTGATTTGAATCCACAAAGTCGAGTCATCCCTTACCTTGAACGTGCTGCGCCATGAAACGTCCCATGAAAAAGCATTTGCCCCATTTGTCGCATTTTAGTGCTTTGGATCATCAAAGATATTTTTGATAATCCAAATATGTCCATAAGAAGGATCATCTATAATCCTGCATGTAGTCAGGGACAGAATACATGACAGAAACTAATATTAACTTGACAGAAATTATTTTTAGAGAGTTATGATTAATGAAATTGACTGCAAGCCCTAGCAAAATTATGTCATGCACAATTACAAGCATGTTGGGTAACATAGAATTTTAAGTCTAGAAATGCTGTTTTTTAAAAAAGAGGAAAAAGAAAATATTTCAGAAGGGCACATTTTTTGGTCCAGAGGAAAAGGGGCAGGTGCTCTACCACTCACTAGTAGCCGTCTCTCTTTGCTATGAAGGAACTTTACAAATCCACATTGGAGGGTTTTCAAGCATGAATAGCCATTTAAGATAATGCCACATCATCTCAGTCTGATTGAGGTCCAGACTTTAATTAAGCCACTCCAAAACTTTGATTGTTTTGAGCCACACAGAAGTTGGGCACACTGGTTTACTTTGGATCATGGTGGTGCTACATCACCCGATAAGAGAAGATACGATACAATACAATATGATACGATATGATTATTTATTCGTCTCCCATAGGAGAAATTTGTCCAGAAAATAGGAGCAAGACTGCAATACAACAATAAAAATAAGAGCAATGACAACAACCATAAATACAGACATAGTTTATGTATTCTGTGAAAAAAATGGAAAATACATCAAAACACAAACATCCGATTGGCACCAGATCCAAATCTTAGGTTATTGTCAAGATGCAACCAACCTGATGGTTGGACATTCTTCTTCAAGACTTTCATCGTAAACATGTAAAAATGTGGGAAAATTCAAGGTGTGGTTACATTTGAGATGATTTTTTGAAGTACTTTTGTGTTAAAGAATGAAAAATCTGTGGTGTTCCTTTATCTTGCCATCAGCATCGTCTTCTGCTTGGAACAAGGGGGGCATTCATTTTTTTCAGCAGAACTAGACGTGTTTCTGGTGTCTCAGTCATCAGGTTGAATGTTGCCCTGTATCACCAAGTTATTTTCTTTAGACAAAGGGACATGTTGGCGTCCCTGACCTTTAGAGGTAGGGAACACCACAGGTTCAGTGTCATATGAGGCTACTGAAGTTTATTTGCTGTGGTGCACAAAACCTTTTTTTCCCCCACCACCTGCTCTAACAGACCTTTGAGGTTGGTCAGTTTGAAAAACGTTTGATGGATTGAAGGTTTCTTTAGTGAACAGAAAGGGAAAAAATCTAGTGAAGATCTGTCACGTTAGTGGGAGAAATGATCTCTGTCGGTCATTTGCTGAATGCCAATTTTTCAGCTAATCACTCTTTGGGAATCATCTTGTTGTTGGTTCTTAAGCACTGTTCTCCACTCCTGAAGGGCTGTTTTCAGTTTTTCTGCAGTTTCTTTGGTAGTTTTCATAGATTTAACAAAATAAATGACAACAACCTGTGTCTCTGTGACAAACTGCACTAAAGAAAATGCCTGAAGACACGATTTAAAATGGGTTCCTCGCTATTGGTGTTCAAGCATCAAACACAATATTGTGGAAACATTGTAGCTGCTGCCTACGTTTGATAGTCACATGGAAAACAGGAGGAATAATCAGTTTTAGTTGCATTCTATTATAACATTTAACAAGTTTCCCACACTGCCTATTAAAAACAACAAGGAGCAGATGTAAATGTGACATGATTGAAGTCTTCACACACAACTAGACTGCTAAACTACTATTTTAGACCTTAGAATATACCAAAAAATAAACTACAAAAACACTCAGACCAAAATAACTACCTTCCACAGAAATATGGAAATCATGTCTGTAGTGAACAGAAAGGAAAAAAATCTAGTAAAGATCTGTCGCGTTACTGAAAGTTGTTAAGTAGACACTTGACTGACACTTTAGCCAACAAAATCCTAAAATTCAAAATTCTCATCTATTTCATTTTGCCAGTCTGGCTGGTTGGTTCTGGTTTTTTATGGTGCTGCTTCTTTGTTTTCTGCTAACAGTGATCCTACTCTGTTGCACAGGTTCTTTTTCTGCTAGTTTGTGGAAGAGTTTTGCTTTTGAATTCCCTGCATCAAATGGTCAAATACAATTATTGATCTTCTAGTGACAGCAAATGAAACTGCTCTACTTTTAGCACTAACAATGTATGAAATGCTATTTCCTAAACATATGCAGTGGTGGGCACCACTAGCATAATTGTTAGCAGCGCTAAGCCTAAAACACTAATCATGAACATTAGTTCCACTAATGCTAAAACCCTGAACCAACATAGTATATGGTTGAAGCTAATGCTAAAGTGCTAAATCTATTAATATTATTTGTTGCATACTTGTTTGATTGCTCAATAAAGTTTCTTTAGTAAAAAAAAAAAGGAGAATGTAAGGAGAGGAAACAGAACTGCTCCATAAACAGTTTTCGCCCATTTCCAAAGAAGAGCATGAATACAAACATTTAATAACATATATTAAGAGTTCAACAACCAGAACTGTTAACGCATGTTAAAGTTTTGGTTTCCCTTACTCAAACTAAAGGTTTTCAAAATAGCCAAGTAACTTAGCAATTTCGATATTTTCTGGAAAAATTAATTTAGTGGAAGCTAAGTGCACTAATCGTTTTCAAAGTTAGCGAAACATGCTAAACGAACATTAGCTCTGCTCTTAGCACACTGGTAGACTAGTGGAAGTCTGCCCACCACTGTGAAATAATTTACAAATAAACAGATCTAACTACTGTCCTATTTGGGACCACAACAACTCGTGGAATGCTTTGTGATGTTAAACGTACCGCTAGGCCTGGCTAAACTGTTGCAGTCTGGTCTTTAAGAAATGGCACCTACTCTTCACTGTTAGTCATTTTTATACAGAATAAAGTTCTTCAAGGTCATTTTCAACGAGGAATTATTAGTCGAAACCAAAAACTATAATTAAACTACAATACCTAAGAGAGTGAAACATTTCATATGGGAAAGACGTCTGTTTTTTTTTAACAAGTTGAAGTTTGTCCAATAGCTGTCAAGCAGCCAACGTCACATGACCCACTTCCTTCCGTAAAACATGTCAAAAATTATTCTACTGTGTTACTGTATGATCCACATGGAAAACGTTTGCTTTCAGACATTATTATTTTCTTTAGTCTCATTTGTTTTTATTTTTAATCTTTATTATTATTATTTGCCAGCTTGCCACATTGGTACTCCTCCAACAGTTTCCACTGAGTAGGATCAATGAAAATTAACAAACGTGTCTTTGGGGGACATAGTATGCAATTAAAGTGGCAATAACGACGATGAAGGTCAAATTATACAAAATTACTTCAAATCAAAGCTTTTAACACCCTTAGCAGAAAAGTGAACTTTAATTAGAAATATGTGGTGTGTATCCCCTCAAGGGTTTCTTGGACTTGGCAGGTTGCAGGTTGTGTGGCAAAGCTGAACGTTTGTACCTGTGCAGAACAAACAGACAAGAGTTTTAATTGCACTAGCAGACCTTATGGCATTCATGTCAATTAGAAAAATTACTTACAATAATCAAACGCGAGAACTGCACGCCAGCTGTGTGCCAGGAAAATCCCAAACACAGCAATACTGTAAACTTATTGTGTACTCTTGCTTGAGAAATCGATTTGTGCTGATTTTTATCTCGGAGACCTGGTGCGTTACCATGCTGGACTCCCATCAGCTTTAGCGACAAGGAAGGATGGATCTATGGCTCTCATGTTGTGTATACAATATTCTGACCAGTTTTAGTTCAGACTTAGTGATTTAGTTTTGTTTTCACATGTTCTGTTGTGACATTGCAGGATTCAAGATTCACCATTGAGAGATCCTGGTCGCCTTGGTTAAATCAGGGTTTCATCTGGCTTCAAAGTCAGTAAGGAAGAAGAAGGAAGCCAAAAGTCATCAAGAACGTGCAGAATAATAACCTGGGTAAAGGAGAAGTGTTGCTACTGGTTGCTGGTAGGCAAAGCGTACATGGAACGCTATGACCAAGTGGCTGGAATAGTTTTCCATAAAATCTGAGTAGAGTATGGACTGTAGAATATCACATTCTGTAAGGGCGACTTTAAAAATTGGCACCAAAACCAAGCAGAGAAAACTCACTGCTATCACTAAACTCTGCTGTGTGTGAACATTAAAGGGGCAGCATGATATAAAATCCACTTTTTGAGCTTTACATCATGTTATAATGTTATTCTCTCATCAAAAACATATCTGGTGTTGCTTTGATTCTTCTATGTGCTTTTGAGAAATCCTTTAATATCCCATGGCAACCATTCAGCTGTGTAAAACACTCTCTGGAGAGTGTGCGAGCGCCGCCTTCGAGGACAAAGATCCTCCTCTGACTTGAGTTTCTAAACTTCCACATTACAGATTGTGACTCTCTGACTCAACTCCTTCAGACTAGCCACCAGCAATTAGCGAACACCTGGTGGAACTGCTAAACTCATTATTTGAGCCACTTCTCAGTGCAACACGGGTAAGAACTTTGTTAAAGGGTTAATAGTGGAACCATTTTGGGATGACTTTCTGAAGGTGGAGTTTCAGAAACTGCAGACATTTCTTAAAGAGACAAGCCCAATTTTAAAGTCCTAAATTACACTGTTACTGTCAGTTACAACAAAGTTACAAGTGTTGTAAAATGTCACTATGTGACTGGAAAATATATAATACTGCCTCTTTAAGTTTTGTCCTGCAGATGCTACTTTATTTATAAAAAAGGAAAAAAAAATTCCTGTCAGCTTACCATTGTTTTAAGTTTTAGAACAAATCGAATTAATTTCAGCAAGCTGTCTCAGTTTGATGGGTGCAAACCAATTGACCCGTCTTATTCACCCAGGGCTCCTAGCACAGCACTGGCAGCCACAGCGTCCACAGAGACGTTCTATTACAGATCATTTCCATATGTTCCAAGTTTGTGATGATGTTTTCATTTCATTAAACACAGTGAGAAATTGGGGCCTTTGCATTTAGGCTGGGGTTTGCATGCTGACACGTATGAAGGTCTTGACAGACAATGCAATTAACAGACCTGAGAGTGCAAGCTGCAAAGAATCCTCATTAATTGTGTAAAGTTGGTTTCTGTGCACAAGGAGTGTCAGCAGAGCTTCGCGAGAGGTAGAAATGTTCGATAATTGGCTCCTTAATGTAAGGTTAGAGCACTTTAAAGGCCTTAAATTGGCCTCTTCTCCTGTCAGAGAATATCTGAAGTGCTGAAAATAATTAAGGCATTGGTGATTGTTATAGAAGCCCTTTGCCACACTGTGGCTAAACAGACAGTAGGGAAGATGCCCAATGAGATTTGGGCTTTATGTCAACCTCATGTAGGGTATTATGAAGTATGATTGGTTTAGACCCATAATATAAAGAGTTTTTAGGACAGTTATTTGCAAATGTTATGTTAATATTGACAGAACTACTTTGCTTAACTTACAATAAATGAAATCTGATGAGGCGTTCACACCAAACACACTATGTGCATCAAAAACATGTCCGACGCTTCAAGTTCGATGCGTGTCCACTTTGACTCCAGACACTTGACAATTTGCTCTGCATCTAGTGTTGATCAGGTATGGAGGCAGTTCTACTGAAACTCTGAGGCCTGTTTTCTCACTCATCTTGTTTGCAGTGTGCCACCATTCAAATGGCCACATCTTCTACATTTCATTTTATTTCTTTGTGTTTGACATTATGACAAAGCTTAAATAGCTCAAAACACTTCATCCTGATTTTGTAGTAGCCAGGCCCACATTAAATCATAATCTTGGACATTCCTGTCGTCTTTAAACCCCTTCAAACAGTTATTTGTTTTGTTTACGGAGAAAACTGTTCAAAATTTGAACGTTTCATCTCTGAGCAGGATCAAACATATTTGCTGCGGGCCTCCTCTCGGCGCCCGCTCCTTCTTCCCAGCTGTTTGAGGACTTCCACATTGTTCCACAGCGCCGAGACGAGGAGCGGTCGGATGTCCTCGTAGCCTCATTCCGCCTGCCAGCGGAGCATGTCCCAACTGTTGTCAATTTATCAATGTACCTTGCACTAGTGGGCACAGTTTGAGCCACCATTAGGACAGGTGCTGTCATCCATCATGGTCGAGTCACTTATTCCACCTTGTCGGGGGTGTGGGGGAACTAAATGGAGCTTTTGAAGAAATGTAAACAACTCTCAATGGACAATCAAGAGGGCCCACATCAACACTCGGGGTACAGCGAGAGTTCAGCCTCCCATTAGCATCCCGGGGCCTCTTGCGCTAACGCTAATGTTTCCCCATATGTCCTGTGATTGTAGAGACAAGTCGACATGCTGCACATGGGCTTAAATGTTTTCTTCAAGGTCTAATTATCATTTTGTCTTGATTGCAAAGAAAGCCGTTCTGTAAGAACAGTGCGTTGTTAAAATGTTTCTCTTTTATTAAAAGGAAAAGGAAAAAGTGCAAAGATGAACAGATTTCCTATTCCTTTTTTTTTTCTTTCTTGTTCCATCTAAATATTTCTAAATTATGAATGAAGCAAGGGCGGAGAAAAACAATCTATGGGAATGGGACTTTGTCCAAAACTCCAACAACAGAGGCATTTATGATTTAAAAGTGTAAATTAATAATGCAACGATAAAATAAAATTATGCATGTGTTCTTTTGCGTGAGAGAACACAGCACCCGCCCCTCTCCCCCGCCCTCCGTTTGAGCGTTTGCTTTGCTGAAAGCCGCTTTTGGAGAATTTCATCTTGACAATTATAATCTTATGTGGAGTGCTCTTACCCTGAGGGATGTGCTTCATTCATTTTCATTAGAATGCTACACAATGCAGCCAGAGGTGAGGGGAGCTGGGTTTTAATTAAAAGACAAAAAAAAAAAAAAAAAAGGTTGTGTGTGTTGTTTGCGCGTGTGTGAGTGTGTGGTAGTCAAAGCTGTTAATCAGTCCCCACCAATCAGCAGAGATAATGACGGCAAACAGTAAACAGAACGAGGGGGAAAGGAGTGCAGGCTGACTGACGAAGACCAAGTATAACAGTATAATGCTGCGATGCTGTTTTTATGCAGCGATGCAACGTTTAATGGTCAGCATAAAGCACTTCAGATGACGTTGTCATGGCACCCAAACTCACCAGAACCATTACTGCTATAACTAACAGGTGTGTTTGCACTCACTAAAATCTCTTCTAGGAAAAACTTAACTTTTGCGTCGGGGTTTAAAATAAGAAAAAAAAAAAAAAAGCCACATAATTATGTCTATCTAACTTGACAGAAGAAAATTTCTGAAATAATAATTCAACTTTACCAAGAAGCCAGTGTCTCTCTTTATGTGCAGTTCTTCTGTGCTTCAGAACTTGCCACAAATTTCTCAGTAGACTGTCTGCTGAGCCACGTCACTGCGCTGACTGACGCGTGTCCTCATTGCCGCTAATACGGACGCCAAGGCTGTCGTCCTTCATTCGATACTCAAAGTGCCATTTAAGGGAGGAACACTATTAAAAAATTGATCTGTGATATTTGGTTTGAGCATACATTTCTGGAGTTCAGTGAGCGCGACATGCCACGGTTTGCTCATGGACGTGGAAGACTTTCTGATCTCAGAGGAGCCCATTGTTTTCTCTCCATGGTGTAAAACTCAGAGAGGGATGAGGCCTGCAAAGATCAGTTGTCTTCAATTATGAAAGCATACACACACAAAGTTCTGGCTCCACACTCATTTCGTCTGTTTTTGCTTTTTTTGTTGTTGTTTCTTGTTGCTCTTCATTGTTTCAGATCATGAAACAAATTTTAATGTCAGAAGAAGATGACTTGAGGACAAAACACAAAGCGATTTTCAAATAAGGTTTTTATGTTTTAAGGGGAAGCAGTTGTCCAAAACAATGTGGAAAAGTAATTAGCCCTGCAGTATTGTTTTATTTCAACTAAATTAAATTGTTTTCCAATATGGATGGTCATTTAAAAGCCAGCCTATGGCCCCTCAGTTGGGATTAGGTCCAGACTTGGACTGGGCCACTCTAAAATCTTTGTCCTTCAGGATTTCCTACTTTCCGTCCAAGAATTAGGAACCTTCCAGGTTTTGTAGCAGCAAAGCAGGCCCAGAGCAACACGCTGCCACCACCGTGCCTCACTACTGGTACGATGTTCTTTCTCTGAAGTACCTCACGACTTGGATCGGTTCCGTTCAGTTTTTATTGGTATCCCAGTGGGAAATTGGTGTGCAAAAGGCACCGTTAATAATTAAAACGGAGAATGCATCTCTCCTGTAGTACAACACATGACAATGATGCACTACTACTCTCAAATGCTAATACACAACAGCACACGACATAGTGCGTTGAAGTGCATTGCGCTCCTCAAAAAGGAAGAATATAAAATGCGTGTTATCTCAAAGGCCTAAAACTGGCTCCAGCCCAGGGGCCCACATTCTTCTTGTTGCGGCCCTGGCCCTACTCCAAAAGTCTTCCAGCTGCAACTGACTCAAGGCATCTGATTGTAAATATACATTACACGTTTCACCTTTTTAAATGAAAAAAATATTTGAAGGCCTTGTTTTTGGTCTGTCACATGAAATCCCAACAAAATACACTGTTTGTGGCTGAAACACAACAAAATGGGAAATTATTCAAGAAATAAAAATATATCAGCATTGGTACTTTGGCCTTCTGTTATAAACATATTCTGTAGATCCAGTCTTATTCCTCAAGTGGAAGAAAATTTAGTCGAACGAACATTCAGTCCTTCTTTCTAACTGGAATGATGTCTTAAACCTACATATCAGGTTTTTGGAACAACATGGAGATATGACTATCTATGTATGGGGCACTAAAACTGGCTCCAGCCCAGCAAACATTGCTTCTTGTTACCATTGATACAACAAAAGTCTTCAAAGCTGCAATTGATAAGGCATCTGATTGTAAATATACATTGAGTGGTCCATTTTTAAATGAAAAAATATTTGAAGGCCTTGTTTTTGGTCTGTCACATGAAATCCCAACAAAATACACTGTTTGTGGCTGAAACACAACAAAATGGGAAATTATTCAAGAAATAAAAATATATCAGCATTGGTACTTTGGCCTTCTGTTATAAACATATTCTGTAGATCCAGTCTTATTCCTCAAGTGGAAGAAAATTTAGTCGAACGAACATTCAGTCCTTCTTTCTAACTGGAATATAAATAGTTGTAGGATCATAAATTGTGTCTGACGCTCTGAACCCTAACAATAAGCAAACAATTGCTAGGATTACCATTGATACAACAAAGAAATTCAAAGTATTGATAAATTGTGATTCGGTGTCCACTATTGAGTGGTCCATTTTCAAATGGGAATTCAGTGAAAAGAGAAGACTTTGCCTCAGAGTGAATGAATCAAACAAGGCACAGTATGGCTAACTTTATGCTAGCTTTCCACAGTATGGGTTAACTTTATGCTAGTTTTCCACAGTATGGTTTATCTCCATGCTAGCTTTCCACAGTATGGGTTAACTTTATGCTAGCTTTCCACAGTATGAACCAGTCCATTTAGCTTACCACAATGTGACTTAGCTTCAGATTAGCTGCCACAGTATGGCTTAGCATCATGCTAGCTTGCCAAGGTGTAGCTTAGCTCCATGTTAGCTGCCACAGAGTTGCTTAGCATCATACTAGCTTGCCACAATGTAGTCTAGCTCCATGTTAGCTGCCATCATATGGCTTAGCGTCATGCTAGCTTGCCACAGTGTAGCTTAGCTCCATGTTAGCTGCCACGGTGTGGCATAGCATCACACTAGCTTGCCACAATGTAGCCTAGCTCCATGTTAGCTGCCACAGTGTGGCTTAGCATCATACTAGCTTGCGACAGTATGAATTAGCTCCATGCTAATAGCTTGGGAGTTTGCATTGCAACAACAGATATTACTGACACATATAGTTTGTATTCTCTCAACTTTAAAATCAATTTTAAAAGCAAAGTTGGTTTTCTTTCATTCTTACAAGCTTAATTTGAATAAAATAAGATTGTCAGCATAACCTTTTCTGTTCAGCTCAGGTATTAAGGCGATTAAATGTTTCTTCAACAGATAAGATTGCTCAGAAAGTTGTTGTTGGGTGTTG
This sequence comes from Gambusia affinis, assembly GCF_019740435.1. Lineage (NCBI taxonomy): Eukaryota > Metazoa > Chordata > Actinopteri > Cyprinodontiformes > Poeciliidae > Gambusia > Gambusia affinis. The sequence goes on from NC_057877.1 coordinate 3,477,684, forward strand.
TTATTACCATGCTGACAGATTGTTGTAGTGGAAGAGACTTACCAGGAGTTCTGCACTTGTTTTGTAGTGAGGTATGAAAGGTTCTTGTTCTCGGCGCCTCGGGAAACGTTTGGCTTTTGTATTTCAGACCTGATGGGGCAAGAACTTTCAGAAAGTTGATTCCAATCAGCTGATGATTATAGAAACTATATGCAAGCTTTTGTAATGTATCAATTTAAAAATAAACTCTCATGGCAGTGATTTAAGGACTAGTTTCATTTCTCGTTTTTCTGGTGTTGGCGATTTTTTATTTTATTTTTTTTAATTTAAAGATTTGAGTCTATGTCCATATTTGTGTTTCTGGCAAACTCTGTGTGTTTTTTTTTAAATCTACAAGGCGCTGATCTCAGAACTGAACCACTTATATTTTTCTTTACTCGCCCATGGAGAACCGTGGCGTTTGAGATGTAGATCTTTGTTTTAATGCCCAGTTCAACTATAGGATGAATTTTCTGGGTTGTCTGCTTTTTTGGAACATGGCCAGCTGTCTTAAATCTTTTCCATTTCTGAACAAAAACATTGAGCAAAATCTAAATAATGGATTTATGAATGTTTGGGCTCTACAACCCTTCCCAGATTGATCAGCGGCAGCAGTTGCTTCTCTAAAACTACGATCTGATGTTTGGCGTTGAGTTGAGAAGACCTGTGTCTTCCAAACCAGCAGTGGTGTACTCAGGTTTACCAAAAGTATTTTACTTATCTATTCAATTCACTTTGTTGTTGTTTCGTACTCTTTGGATTATATTCATATTTTCAACCTACTCTTATTTTATGTTACAGATTGTCTTGGCTGCGGAGTTACTGATTGTTGTCGTGAATGCGTGATCTTGTTTGCCTATAAAATCATTACTCTGATGAAGAAAACAAATTCAATTTGCAGTCATTCGCACTTCAACCCAGATCGTTCCCGGAGGAGGGAGGCGGCTTCTCATGGCGCATTAGCACAGTGATTTCTGCACACAAACTTCAGTCTCAACTCTGCGTATTAATTTAAGTGGAGCCACATGTGCACATATGACAAGAATTCTCCATAATGAGATGCATGATGGGGCTGCAAATTCACCCACCCTTCTGAAGAGCCCTGCTGCTGATTAGCTCAGAAGCTCTTGTGAGGTCAACGAAAGTCGTTATATTTGCATCAAAAGCACCAAATCGTTTTTTGGGGGGGGGGTTTGTCTTTTTTCCTGCAGAGCCGAAGCCGTGTGTGGACATACGCGTCAACGAAAGCGTAAAACAAAATTGATTTGTTTAATTGGTGGAGGCTTTGTCTTTTTTTTTTTTTGTCAAGAAACGACTTTCCTGTTGTAGAACGAACAATAACAACAGAGCGCAACATGGTCTTCATTCACCAAGAGTGAAGAAAAGCAAGAAAAAGCTACAAATCCAGACGTGTTGCACCTCATTCAGATACATTGTTATGGAGGGAATTGAATTCAACATGAAAGTAATTATGTCTATTATATTCAAACAAAATGTTGTAAACCTTTGGCCAAGCTAATCACATCTTCCTTTATTTAGTGCGAAGACTCCGGTTGGCTGTTTTTTTTCCCCTTCTCTCCCTTTCTTTCATATTTTATATGCTTATTATCAAATTTTCCTTTGAAGGCCGTGATTATTCGCTGTCTGAAAATGAACAATAATTGCTGCCCTACTGCTTAGAAAGTCTGCCGAGCCGAAGAATAGAAGAGTGGTCTCTTCAATGGTCAATCAGCAAAGAACCACATTAATCATTATCTTACATTATGTTCCTTGTTTTGCGCGTGAAACATGATTCCCGAGGAATTAAATGTCTTTTACCCTTCCAATTATCCCGTGAGATCGTTCGGTTACTCTAAAACAAAAAAAGTAGAAAATGTGAACAACAAGCGAAAAAGGAGAATTTGCAGAAATGAGAGCACTTTGATCACATACGTGCGCCTTGAGGAGGTTTGCCTGAGACTCTTTGATGTGATTTCATGCATGAAAGACAGGTCCAATTGGCCCGGGGTCATCCTCAAATTTGCACTCTTTAATCATGTGGTCCATGTCAGGTGTGTGGAAAAGATCATCCCTCGTGTTTTGCAGTGTTATAAGTTTATCTTTTATTAAGGCGAAGTTTTAATTTGTGTGTGTGTGTGTGTGTGGGGGGGGGGGGGGGGGTAAACATAAAGCCACCCATTCATTTGGCTTTTCCTTCTCGATTTTTATTTTTATTTTTATTTTTTTGCACAAATCACTGAGAGTTGTGAAAGACCTTGCCGGGGACAGAGACAGAATGGGAGGAAAAGCCCAAACAGTTGTTGTGTTAATACCTTCATAAACACTGGGATTGTAGCACCTAATTACCATCAGATGGATGGAACTGAAAGGTCAGTCCCAGTCTTTTTTTAGCCAAAGAGCTTGAACGGCTCTGGGGATTTTAGTGCTGCTTGTCTGTAAATCAGTCCAACTTTTCAGTCCAAAAATGAGTTTTTCCACGATGGCATTTTTGTTTTTTTCTTTGCTTTGGTGAAAATTTTGCAAATGTTTGTTATTTAACTTAACCCAAATGTATCCACACAGATATATAGATACATACATACACTGATACATATAGATGTGTATTATAAGCCTGTTGGGCCACCAGGCTTTACTTGCCCTCCCATCAAGCTAAGTGTTGTTTGGTTATTTTACAAACGAAGTTTGGTTGGTACCAAGCATTGTGTGGTTGGTAACAAAGTTCACTAGAGTGTGCTTATATAGTAATAAAACACCAACCATAATGTCTACAGCTAACCATTTATATTTTTATGGAGTTATTATACAGCAGTGACAGTAGCTGCATTTCCATAAACCATACAATTGCCCAAATTTAAAGTAAGAACTTGAATTCGCTCAATGGAAACATGCCGCTTTTAGAAAAAACTCAGTATAGATATAGACAAAGATTTGCGCGCGTTTGTAGCTGAAACACAGTGAGTGACGGTGAAGGCAGATCAGGTTTATAGTTGATGTGTTGAACTGGGCGCGATGGAGTGCACACCAATTGCACCGTTCCTGCGCCAGCCCCTTGGCCTCACACTGTCTCTATTATTTCCATAATTATGATGCCTGCTCATGCGCCTCTGAATTTTTGTGACTTTTAACATTTTTCAACACAAAAACATGGTGGGTTACTGGTGGAATGCCCTAGTGCTCTTATCGCAGAGTGTAGCAGGTATTTCTGGCGGATATCCTGGATGTTGGTTTACATAGATAACAGTTCTTAGAACAGATCCCTCTCCACCTTGTGCTGGCTGCTTAGGGGATCTGGTGGCGTCCCCCTGCCAGAAAGGTTATATAGTGTCCTCCAGCTAGTGTGTCCTTCCTCCTTTGGCTTTCGGTTTTCATATTGGTGGGGTTCTTTGGACTTTCTGTTTTTCAGAAACAGTGACTCGGAGTGTGTGTTTCAGCAGATCCCAAGGTCACTTCTCCAGCACCACATTTTACCAAGAAACACAGAGAGAAACAGATTGCACCCTGCCTGACAGTGGTGTGTAGCCTCGCTAATCACTGTCATTCTTCTGCTGCGATAGACCTGTAGACCCGAGGAAGCAGACAGATTTCCAAGAAAAACAAAGTTAACTTCTTTACCAACATTTTAATGCGATGTTTTACTGATGCAGCGGTATGGTGAATGGCTCTTGCATATCTCAGTTCTTTGTTCTGTGACATGCTAGCAAGAGAGCCCTGCAGAGCAGAGTGAGGGGAGCAGAGAAGGCTCTCGGCCTTGTGGATAAAAATGCCTAATTCCTTTTATTTATGGTTTTGGTTTCATCTGTTCTTTATTTCCATTTTGTGTATTGTTTTTAGTTGCCGTGTTTAATTTTGGATGTTTAAATTGTCTTCCACAGTTCCAGTGTTTTGCCTTCCTTAAAGAATGAAAGTCTGGTGGTCTTTGGGTGGGCAGACTTACACTAATATAGTACTAGAAAACGGTCTTGAAACGTCAATATTATTGTTTATCCCAATTATTATCAGGACAGTTTATCGTCCAGCAAAATTTGCTGTAATGTTTCTCATATAAAGACGCTCTGCTGTAGACAGGGATGATTTCCTCTTATCAGCATGAACCAGAACTTAAGTGAGCTTTTCAAATTATCTAAACTCTTTTTCTTTTTTTGTTGTTGTAACTTTCCACAACGTGACCGTCTACCTACGCCGTCAGTATCGACGCTGCCGACGCAAACGGTTTCCCGTGCCGAACATTTAATTCCTCTGCTCCCGCGGCATGGACGTTCCCACGTGATTTAAAGCGCTCTTCTCATCTCTATATGGAGATGGAATTGGAAGACAAATAGGATTTAAGGAAACATATTACCTCTTGTCCCTCTCTGAATTCAAAGGGCAGACCTCGGTGCTATCACAAAGAAAACAGCTTAGCAGCGGTGCATTTGTTTTCCCATTCAGGGAGAGAAGCACTTTGTCTTTCCAATCGTTACCTGTCTGTGAATCAGTTGTTCCATTATGGAGGGTCTAAAGAGGGAGATGCTGTCTAGGGCTAAATTGCAATTAGTCGGACTGCGAGTGAGGCTGGCACCAGTTAACTTGGGATATTGGAGTGCAAGGGCCCCGTAATCAGACTTTGGTCATGTAGAACAATGCATAAAATTAAACTGACATTAATGAATAATTGTGTAATGAAAATGGACGAGTCGAGTTAATTGCATGTTACAGTGAGTGTAATGCCCAGATAACCCTGTGTCTAATGCTATTCTTAGTCTGACTGCCGTGGCTCTCACCGTGGCTCCTCTCGGCGGGAAGTCATTAAAGCCAGGGAGTAGATAATGCCAGTGTGCCGAAACCCAGAGTAGCTACAATCTTGCAAAGACTTTCTTTCACAAGCTTTTTTTTTCTCCCCTCTCTAAGTGGGCTATGCCGAAGTCATTTGTACACAGCCTGAATGAAATTAAAGGTCACCATTGCTGCACATCCATGTCTGGATGGGCTTTTAGAGTGGGGGGGTGGCTGTGTTGGGGGGGCAAACACAACAGGGGCCTGTCACACGGTGGACTGAACACCTTAAGCTAGCTGCAGAACATGGATATTTGCACACAGATGAGGAGCGATTGAGCGACAGCCGCCGGGGCTAATTCAGAAATGTAATCGGTCGTCAGTTGGACGTTTCCCAAAGTCTGACTTCACCCGGATTTCAACGGCAAACTTTGATCGGATTGGCTGGTTTTTCGCTGAGTCCAAAACAAAGAACATTTTTCTCTAAAGCTCTTTTTGTTGTCGTCTTTTGGTTTCATTAAGGTTTAAGGTTCAAGAAGGAACTAGCTAACAGAACTGCAGCTGTTGTTTATGAGGAAACAGGAAGGCCAGTATTGACTTCTATTCAAAATATCAGTTGAAACTTGTCATGTAAAACATTTTGAAGAAGGTTACCAGTATTTGTGCTTTGCTAAGTATCCTGAGACACAACAGCATATACAGTCTCGTGCAAAAGTATTTAAACTCATCAAGCTTTTTGACATTTTTTTATGTTGAAAAAAGACTGGACCAATGTTCAGTTTGTGCACAATTATTAGGCAAGTCTTATTTTTTAAGGATTATTTGTATTAATCACCAACTGCAGTGCTCTCAGTTAATAAAAGACGTCAATAAACCTCAAAAATGAATGTTTAAAGTGAGGGTTTTTTGTTCTTTTTTAGAATATCTATATGTAAACAATCATTGGGCAACTATTATAATGCAGAATTATTGTGCAACTAAATGAGGAACTCACATTTTTCCCATCTCATTTTTTATTTTCATAGTTTAGATGAGAATTGTGAACAAAACCATATTTCTGATATGTAAAAAAATATATTTCTGACACTTTGTTGATGATCAACCTTTTGTGCAGCAGCGGCATCAGCCTCCTGTATTGTATTCAGAGAGCTGGATTGGTCTGGCCTGTTTATTTTTAATAGTACCAGTTCAGACCAGTAGTATTTTTTTACTTTTCAGTCATAATTCTTTTTTTTTTTTTTTTTTTTTTGCCTAAGGAAAATAAACTTTCTAATAATTACACACCTACAGGGATCTTCAGTGTTGACCTTCTCAGGCCACACCCTCCCTCATCACACAAATAAACGACGCCTGCTACATTTAAACACATAAAGCATTCAAGTTGATCCAGCTTTGAGATGGAAAACATGCCTAAAAATGGCGACACAAAGTGAAAATGCTTTCTTGATTAATGATTGTGTGTATTTTCCTATGATTTTATGGAATGGACAAACACAAAGTACTGCAGGATTGTGAACTGAAAGTGGACCTTTTTTTTTATATATATATACATAATCTGAAGTGTTTTGTGTATTCGGAGCTCTTTACTCTGTAACCCCTAAATAAAAACTAGTGCTAGCCATGTCCTGTGACTCACAGGACATTCACAACTTGAACAATGGGGTCAGCTTACGGTTCATCTTTCAGCACAACAATGAACTTTAGAGTCAGAGCTGCAGTGGAATGGTTCAGATCCAAACATACTTATAAAGTCCAAAGATGATCTATTAAATCTGAATGAATTTAAGTTATTGTTTGAGGGGAATGAGCAAAATGATTAAGCTAGCTCATAGAGCAATAGTGGCATTTCAATTACAAATGTGCACAAAACCTTGTCTATGTTCCTCTCATGTCGACAACATTAGAGGAATTGTGGGGTTTCCACTAAATAAGAAACACACTTAAAATCACATGAGAATAAGTTTATTTACGCGATAAGACATTAAAAACCTTTATATCACACACCTGGACTGACCGAGGGATAAATTAGACTCGACAAATCAGTAATGACAGATCCCAATAAGTCTGATTCATTTTACCCATCACAGGTTCTGAGTAGACTAATAACAGGGTGAACTCTTAATACATTTAAGAAATTATTGCTTCACGTCTTACCCGGTAAGCTAGACTTAAAACATTTTTGAATTAACAATGGAAATATCTTCCCCCATTCTTTCCCATTAAAAGCGACACAAAAACCCAGGGGGGCGAAAATGATGTTAGAAACTCTCAGTGTGGCGCCGGCAGCAGCAGCAGCCTCCCATAGGGAAATTCAGAGAAAAGAACAGCAATGTATCAATTTACTAGCAGCTAATTTGCCATTGTCTCAGCTCATTAAGCTGAAATGCATCACTAACATCACATTAACACAGAAATGTGCAATAAATAAAGCTAAGGAGGCAATATCATAGTCATTTATCTGATCATTTCTGGTAATCACTGATTTGTTTGTTTGTAGCCATTTTCTTTTTCTTTATCTTTCTGTTTTTTTGTGGTCTTAATGTGCTGAGTGTCTGTTATCCAATCATGTAGTAAGTGGACTCAGGAAGGGATGAAAATGGTAATGATAGTGAAATGATTGCAGACATTTTATAAGTCATAACAGTTCATGGCTTTTAATCTGTACCGCTTCTTGTTTAAAAAAAAAAAAAAAAAAAAAAACGAGCGAAAGTGAGAATGTGCCCACGATAAAAAGCCAACGAGAGCGAGAGGAATAACGTCTGCTGGGAGTAACGTGACCCACAGAAGAAAAATGTCTGTCATTCATTTACATTCGGAGAAAAGTCGAAATAAATCGGAAACACAGTCGGACATATGTGGAGTAAAGTTTCTGACTCAAATTCATGTCACCATGGGGACCAGAGGAGCTATAGAAGACATGAATGACCTTCCTTTATACAGTCCAGAACTATTCAAACACCTGGCAGATTTGGCTTTAAGGTGATATTTGAGAGAGCTGAAGATGACCTTTGACCTTGGAGGTCATAACCAAAAGATAAATTATCAAAATACCAGATAAAACATCTGCACAGCAATTTTATACAGCACTTGAGTGCTGTAATGGCAAACAAAAAAAAAGTTTGGTTATTGAGTAGGAAATAAATCATTTTCAACATCTAGTTATTAATCAAAATGTTAACGATGACAGATCTTTTTTCTTGATCCCTTTTACATTGATTCACTAGCTTTTGTTCAACAGTTTTTCTGATGAGTAAGGATATTTTTGTTAATACCATAACACAATGAAACTGTAGTATTTGACTTGTAACATGATAATCTCATACTGGCTATGCCCGTTATTGACTATAATGAGAGTTATTTCTCTCTGTAGGATGTTAGTTAATTCCACGGTTTAAGTTGTTTTGTTTGGATCTACAGAAAAGAACATTTTATGATGATGAAAGTTCACCTGATGAAGTTTATATAGGGTTTCAAAAAAAGAGTTATTTTTGTGGCGCTTGGTAGTTTTGCACCTTTGCATTCCTGAAAGCCATTTTGTTATTCTCTGATCCAAAGCTAACTTAATTCTAAGATTTCCAAATGACAATAAAAGACAAACTAAGAAGCCATAACTTTACTTTCTTGACCTCTTCATGAACCTTTGTGAGCGTTTGATGGATAATCCGCCGTGTTTTCAGTCTGATACTTTTTCAAGCTAATGACACGTTTTTAGACAAAATAAGGGCTCCTGCATGGGAACTATGAGTGCGCCTGTTGTAACTGTATTTAGTTTCACATACCTGTGCTCTTCAGCATAATGACTGCGCACTATGGCCTAGATAGGTTTACCTAGTTATGTCAGTCTTAGCTCTTTTGTGCAGTTTTACATTTCACTAGATTGACTTTTAGCCAATGTTACATGAAGGGCTTCAGCAAAATTACCATTATTACCCTTCATATAGATGGTTGACACAGATATGGAACAGCTTGATGTATCTCTCTGTTCTGTCACATGCATTTGCTGTACAGTAAGAGGCCTGTCATGTCTTGTGCTGTTAAGAGTTTGGCTTCCTCACAGACTGTGGTGGAGAGGCAACGTTTCCTTAAATGAGCCTAAATTTGTTCAGTTAAAAAAGGGAGAAAAAAAACAACCCGCCTTGTCTCATTGGTGAATACAGGAAAGAAGGATGTCACAGTGCAGAAAGTAGGCCAATTAATCCACTGCGCCCATCCACATGCCTTCCTCTCACCTCCCTCACAGTCCCAGAGTGGAGTCCCTGGAGAGTTCCCGGCAGGACTTGGCTTGGAGCGGTGTCTTGATGTGGTGATTTCAGACTGATGGGTTTGAAATGTGCAAATGTTCAACCAGTCCAAACTGAAGGTTTCAATAAGACAAACAAGCGGAATAAAAACAATAAGCAGAGACGACATTTACAGTATGTGTCATTCCTCATACATCACATTGAAATTTAAAATGTTGAAAGTTTCCACAGGAACTGAGCTTTTTTTTTTTTCTTTTGAAAGCAGACTACATTTTGATAATGTCACTCTTATTCAATTAAAGCCGCAGAATGTAAGTCTTATAAGAATCTTGAACATCAAACTCTGAAAATGTCCATTTTTTTTTTTTTTTGTCTTTTTTAACGTTTGTTAAAACTGCCACCATGTTGTGACGGTTTAATATGCAACCAATAATCTGTGAAAAGATCCATCTCCTCCACCTCGTCCCTGAGCTGCTATTACCATTGGAAGAAATCCACCGCTCCCGACCAAAAACAACCAATCAGAGCTGGGGGGAGGGTCTTAGTACTGTCAATCACCCTCATGCACTTGCTGCTCAATGTGCTATTGGCAGAGAAACAACTTATTGTTACAGGACGGGAAAACTTAATCTGTTGTCATCTGTGGCTATGCTAACTATCCTTAGCATTCATGACAGGCTAAGGCCCACCTCCTGGCTCTGATTGGTTGTTTCTAGTTAGCAGTGGGAGAAAGCAGAGGAGCTTGATATTTTTTTTGTTTTGTTTTGTTTTCACAGATTATCAATCTCATACCATTCTGTCATGACATGCTGACAGTGTGGTATAAGTTTCAACAAACACGTTACAGATAGCCTTCATTTTTCTAAAGGTCTGGGATCAATGAGAAGAGACAAATCCAAACAGATCCAAACGATTGGCTTGTAAACTTGAAACTTTGATTTTGGTTTTTAAGATAGCTTAAAACGTCAGGATAACTCTCCTCAAGATGAAAGGAAAAACAAACAAACCGTGTGGCCCAGGGTTGTACCGGCTCACCTGTCTGAAAGCGCACAATGAATAATTTGATCTCATTTTTCATCTCGCTCGAGTGCTGAACAAACAAGAATCTGTGATTAACAGTTTTAATTAGGATTCTAACTTGACAAATTCTTACAGCCTCACAACGTGCCTAAGATGAATAAATCACCGGCCTGGGATCATCAAGCTGCCTCCTAAGTGACTGTGCCTCGAGATTACTTTGTGATTCCACAAACTGTGAGTCAGCCAAGGCTGAGTGTGTGTGTGCGTATGGGTGTGTGTAACTAATCCTGTTCCCACCACATGTCAGGTGGAGCAAGTTTATGTCCGATCATTGATGACTATCCTACTCAGGTGTTGAATCCTGTGTGGGTTTTTTGTTTTTTTCTCTTGAGTCTTGAAAGCTCTACGTCAAAGTTAAGGGAAGCTGCTGTTAGAGGCTCACAGATGTTCAGATGTCTGCACACCTGGCTCATGAAAGAGTCGTGGAGATGAGAGTTGCGAAATTGCATTAAATCTACTGTGCTCCGTGTGATGACATAATTGTTAGAAAACTCAAAGACCGTTTTGTCAGCTTTTGCAAGACTGCATTAAAGCTCCTGCATTTTTCATATGAAGGGCAGAAATCGATTGTCGTCGACGTCGACTGGTGACCAAAATTGCGTCATTTTGTTCTCATCTGCCTCCCATTTGCCACACCAGGCGTGAGTCGAACTATTTCCACAACACTGTGCGAAGTGTTGTGTGATTGGTCGAAAGTTTTTTTTCATGTTTTACGCGGAAATGCGCTCAGACAGCAAGGTTGAAATGTGTCTCTTCAGTTGGTCCTCTTCCAATATCCGATTTGTGTATTTGCGGGAGGCATGAATAGTTTGGAGGCATTATGCACATTTGTGCGATTTTTCACTAAATTACCTTGGTAATAATAAGACTATCGACAAATAGATAAAAACTCTTGGTTGCAAACTATAAATACACTACAGTACTAAACATATTCACTCACCTGCCTTGACTCATATATGAGATTAAGTGACATGTCATTCCTAATCCATGGGGTTCATTATGACGTTGGTCCACCCTCTGCAGCTAGAACAGCTTCAGCTCTTCTGAGAAGGCTGTCCACAAGGTTTAGGAGTGTTTATGGGGATTTTTGACCGTTCATCCAGAAGCACATTTGTGAGGTCAAATACCGATGTTGGACGAGAAGGCCTGGCTCTCAGTCTCCGCTCTAATTCATCCCAAAGGTATTCTGTCAGGTTGAAGTCAGGACTCTGTGAAGGCCAGTCAAGTTCATCCACACCAGACTCCACCTCTACCCTCCTTGTCTTTATGGACCTTGGTTTGTGCTCTGGTGTAGTCATGTTGGAAGAGGAAGAGGCCGGATCCAAACTGTTCCCACAAAGTTGGGAGCATGGAAGTCAGGGGCCAAGCCCAACTCCTGAAACCCCCCCCCCCCCAAAAAAAAACACACACATCATAATCCCCCCCTCCTGTTACAGTTCCATGCTGGAATTCACTGAGCACCTGAGAGCGACTCATTCTTTCGCAAATGTTTGTAAAAACAGTCTCCATGCTTAGGTACTTAATTTTACACACCTGTGGCCATGGAAGTGATTGGAATGCCTGATTCAGATCATTTGGATGGGCGAACAAATACTTTTGGCAATATAGTGCATGCTGTCCATGGTACAGGCTGTCTGCAGAAAGTTGGGTAGTGGGAACCCCGGTGGTTAGAGGCTTGATGTCCGCTGAAGTGGGAGGGTTGACCCCCCATGTGGTCTGTGCCGTTGTATGAAAGGTGCAAAACTGAACGTCAACTCTTCGGCTTCAGCGGAAGTATGTGGAAGCCTTTCACTCTTCCAATTAAGAAGAAATTTGGCGGGCTTGCTGCAGTGGCACAAGGGTAAAGCACGTCACCCATGTATGGATGTCTCAGTCCACTACACGGCCGTCACGGGGTTGAGTCCGGACCCATTGACCTTTGCTGCATGTCTTCCCCGTCTCTTATAATCCACTTTTCTGTCTGACCACTCTCCACTGAAAACCACTAGAGCTACAAAAATCTTATAAAAACAATTAGAAATATGAACAATGGATTCATGTAGGTAAGGAAATGTACTGGTCAACAGCTTTATACATCCAAACATAGTCCATGTGTTTTTCATTCATTTATGTTCCTTTCTCCTAAAGCCGAACAATCACATTGAGGGTGTAGACTTTGACAGGGCCATTGTCACACTTTGGTCCTTTTCATTCTGCGGTAGATCAGTTATCGTTTTGGGGTTGCCATCTGTTGTTTAGCAGATGGCAAGAGATAACTGTGGTAGACAGAGACGTTCATGGAAAAAATGACTGTCCGGATCTCTATACATGGACTCTCATGCTTAAGAGTTGGTGTCACGTGTATTTGCTAACATGCTGTTTCAGTATCAACAACGTGCAGCTGTGCACTACAAACATCTACACTACACTCATCTGTCCGTTCTGACTTTCACTCTGACCTTCAGTAGGTTGACTCTCTGACTGAGTATAAAATAGAACTCTTGTTTTTCTTTATTTTTTTACTTTCATTTCCTGAGAGTTGTGCAGTTTTGGCTTTTCTGTGAGTATGCTAGGACCTCTGGTTCTGAAAGGACCGGGAACCGTTCGATATATTTTACTGTTAAATAGTCTTTCACAAGATAGAAATGTGCTCTTCAATTGTTTGAAAATGGCCCTAAAACTCCTCTGAGGTTGACGTACAGTAGTAACTAGTCTGGAAGGTCGTTGCTAATGTCTTTCAGCTTCAGCACTGATCGACAACCCATGTTCTCCAGGTAAGCAGCTGCCAAAACGTCTCATTTTTACACAGATTGTCGCACTTCAAATCCATTTTATTAGCAGCATATGGCTGATATTCTCCCTGTGAAGTTCTCTGAAGGATCAAACACAAAAATGTCTTTTTGCAATTTCAGACTGACTTCATCTTTGTTTAGTAAAAAATAACACAATAACACTTGCTGTGTTATTGCAATCTTCAGGTTAGATTGCCGATTAAGATTAGATCATTTATGATATTTAATAAATCACACGACCCTAGAGCTAAAAGTTGGTGTTATGTAGAGACGTTCTGTCTTCACACTACACAGAACCATGCATGTTGCATTGAAAACTCTGTCAGTATGTTCATGGTCTTCTGTTTCATTGGTTTCTCACCACTTATTGATGTTTAAACAAGTTTATCATCAACTAATACTGTTAAATTTGCTTCAGCAGTAATAAAATCTTGTGATTAAAACTGCTTGGACAATGTTTAGCTCACGTATTTTATAGCATCAAACTTTAACTTAATGTTTCTTCTTCTGTGGAAATGTATTTTTTTTATGTTGAGACTTCTGCAGTAGTTTCCTACTTGAACATTCTTTCGCTGTGCTTTGACTCTGCGCTAATGGTTATAAATGAGATATGCAGGAGGTAAACACATGCAGTTTGGCCAGAGTTGTAAGATGGAGATGCACAACATCCTTCATGGCCCGTGACCTTCCCTTATTCCCAATTTAAACATCAGTAATGTGCAGTGGTGTCTGAAGCTCCACTGTAAAATGCTGGATTTAAGTCCTGATGATATGCATCATAACTATTGTAATCAGACACCCCGAGCTTCGCCTCCTTTATTAATTGTCCAAAGCGCAGTGATTTATTGTAGTCCTGCAGAAGGATTATTAATTTTCTGCTTGATTATACCTGTGGGCGGCAACGGCGCCGCGCAGCATACGAGCATCTGCTAAATGAAAAAGTATTCTTCACTTGAAAAGAAGTCCTTAGAGATGCAACAGCTCATTTTGCTTTAATCAAACGTATAGAATAGTGCTGCTGATTAAGAGCGCTTTGGCATGCGTTCAGGGCGAGGAGAACGCCATGAGAATTATCTGATTGTCTTCGTTCAGAGAAAATAAAGCTCCGTTGTGTTTGCGGCAAAAGTCCGAGAAACCTCTCAGGCGGTGTAATGACCTGCGTGCTGCGACTTGGTTTCCAGTCTCGCTTCCCAAACTGCACCTGCGCCACAACGAAACCCCCGGCCTCGCTGTACGGCGGGCAGCTTACATTCCACAGGAAACAGCGGAGAGTGTGTACAACACAAACCGCTCTCCGTCGGGCGTGTCCGGGCATGCCCCGAGACGCAGACATCGAGCCAAGTTCAGACTTCACTCCAGGAAATCCGAAGTGATCGCAACGCTCAGAGGAACGCACAGGTGCAGATTCTCCCCCCCGCAAACCCGACAAACTCTTGATCAACCTGACACGGTGCGAGGTCGGGGCCGGTGGCAGGTCTCTGTAGCCGCCTCACGGGGCCCCAAGGAACAACAGAAAGAGGTCTATTGAGGCTGTGTGCCACCTTCTTCCCCCCTCCAAACACACTCCTGCCTTGATTCCTGCTGTATTCCATGCTTGTGAATCCATCTACCCTCTCCTGCTCCAGAAACAACGCTGATGGTTGTGTAATAACACTTTCACACTGATGAGTTTGGCGTGGGTTTCCAGTACCGCTTCAGTCCTTCTGCATCCTTCCATCAATGCTGCATCTCATTCTGTAGTTCCTAGCTCACAGCTTCTGCTCACATCTGCTGATATCGGGGTCACCTTCCTGTGGAAACGTGTCGTAGAAATAGTTAGCTTTTTTTTATTTCGCAGATGTTAGCGCTCAGACGAAAGGGAATCTCCCAAGAGCTCCGTTTGCAGATTCACTGACCAGAAGGGAAATTATTACGATGGTGTGTTAGGGACATAGTAGATGGATTTTGTATTTTTTTTTAATCAATTATATTTACGCCAAAAAAAAAAAAAAGAAAAATAAAGAGCTTGAAAAGTCAAAACTTTGAAAAAAAATCTGAAACTGTCTAGAAAACACAAGAGACATTTCTGAGTCTGAAAAAGTACACATTTCTCATTTTGAGATTAATTCAGATTTTTCTAGATAAAATCCTGGAAATTTCTGAGTTTGAAAAGTTGAAAACTTTAGGCTTTTAAAACAAAACAAAAATAAAATAGTTTTTTTCTGGGCTGCACAGTGGCGCAGTTGGTAGAGCTGTTGCCTAGCAGCAAGAAGGTCCTGGGTTCGATTCCCGGCCCGGGGTCTTTCTGCATGGAGTTTGCATGTTCTCCCTGTGCATGGTGGGTTCTCTCCGGGTTCTCCAGCTTCCTCCCACAGTCCAAAAACATGACTGTCAGGTTAATTGGGCTCTCACCCTGGTGACCTGTCCAGGGTGACCCCCGCCTCTCGCCCGGAACGTTAGCTGGGGATAGACACCAGCAACCCTCCCGACCCCATTAGGGACAAAGGGTGAACAGAAGATGGATGGATGGATAGTTTTTTTGTGGAAGGTTTCCAAGCTTCTGTGTAGCAACTCTTCAAACTCCCAAATTTCCAAGTTGTTTTCTGGGAAATTTCTTGAGATTGATCTCAAAGTTTCAGTTTGTTCTAGCAAATGTTCAACTTTTCGAACTCCGAAAATTTCCATGTTTCCTCTATAAAGATTTCAGAAATTAATCTCAAAATTTGAGGAGATTTTTTTTTCCCAGCATCTTTGAGTTTTCAAACTCAAAGTCGTTTCAAACTCAAACAACTTCCTTGTTTCTGGATATTAAATATTTTAGCAGAAACATATTCCCTTTTTTTTTATCTACAGTGGCCCTTACACACTGTTGTAAATCACCATCCATCAAAAAGAAAGAAAAAAAAAACCTCCCACTTCAATTACCTAAATTAAATAATATACCTAATTATCCCCCTCCTGTTGAAATGAAAGAAGAGATATTTTGTTGATCCTGGAGTTGCTGCATCACAGCCGTCTGCTGCTAAACCAGACGTGCTTATTTGCAGCAGGCCTGACACGTTGGTGCTGAGAAGAGCCGACAGCTTGCCGTTCGCTCTGTCCTCTTTGGCCACTAAGAAGGAGAGGCAGATTAATTAAAAGACCTTTGCAGCCAATGAAGACAGGTGGCAATAATCCTGACAGCAGACAGATCCGAAGCCCCTCATACAAAACCAATTTCAGCCGCACTCCATTTTTCAAAAGCTCATCAGGGTGAGGAAGGAGAGCGTTGAACCCGTGTGGCTGCAGAATTTGTTTCCCTCCGATTGCCTTGTCAGGATATCTTATCCGATGGCAGATGACCAGAACCCCACCCCGTGCAGACAAAGTCTGCTTCTTCCTGTCTCCGACACCTAAAACCCCTCACACAATGCGTCCTCTGTTGCTCTGCTCGCATGCACTGTCTTGGATTTTCCCACAGAGATGTGGACACGGCCTCCATCGTCCGTTCAACAGGACGCCTGCCAACATTCCCGTGAGGCACCGGTGCACTAAACAGATTGATCAAACAGCCGGATTTAACTCTGATTTCGATTTTTCGCCTAAACCAGATCTATGACAGGTAACACAAACGCCTACAGGTGTAGAGTGGATCTCCGGTACTATAGAGGTTAGAGACAGCCGCTGCCTGTGAACAGCTAAAATCCACAAATACATGAGACCCCTTCTAAAAATGCTTATATCTGCCTTTTTTAATAGTTCAAACACCAAACCTGTCTCCCCATGCATTAACACTCAAAGTGGAAACCATCTTGGCGCTACCTCAGAAGCTAACACGGTCGTCCTCATCTGTGCTCTTGATTGTAAAGCCGATTAGCACCAAGGAAAATAAATGGTGGCCTTTTATTGGCTGCTTTGGAAACAACAGCCAATAGCATGTCAAGTACCATCGCTCTGCAGCCATTTCAGCTTTCAGAGTTGCGTCTTTGTATTTAGTTTATTTCAGATACGTTCCTGAAAATAGTGTGGGGTCCACTGTGTTTCTGTTGACCATGAAGTTGCTAAAAATTGAAAAAAAAAATAATAATAATAATAATAATTTTGCTTGGTGCATGCACAGCATTTAAAAAACTCAAGTTTTTTGATAAAAAAGGTTTTGAGGTGGTTTCTTCACAGCAGCAAGGTGCTTATTTGGAGCACAATGTGCATCATCCAAAGTTCAGATTGTCATTCGAAAGTGTTGAATCTGTAGCTTTTCTGTAAAATCGCTGACTACTATTTGTCCAGCATGCCGCATCCATAGCCCCTCCGTAGTGGGCGGGGCTTGTCGCTCCATTGCCTGAATAAGACGCCGAAGTCTCCTCTAATGGTTGATATGTGATGAGCGCTAGCGCCATGACTAAACTAGGATCATATCTCCAAAGTGTTTAGATTTGTCGTCACAATGAGTCTTACTGTGACGGGTTCTCCGGGTTGTTCACACTTAGCTATTATGTGAACAAGCTTATTCACATGTGATTTTCAATGCATTTTTTATTTAATGGAAACACTACAATTGTAAAATTGGGATTTTTTTTAGACAGTAGCCGCATACCGACAAGGATTTGCACACATTTGTACTTGAAAAACATCTTTTGAAACCTACAGCTCAGCACAGTTAAAACACTTTATATGTGGGTCAAGACATGACAAAATGAAGCACATTGTCTAAAAAAAAGTTCTCTTATGTCTGTAAAGTATGCATGTCACTTCTGTGTTTCATATTGTGTTTGTGTGTATATTGGGATTAAGGGCGTAAAGTGCTTCTGTTCTAAAATGGCCGGCTTGTTTACGTTACTGAACCGCGATCCATTCAAGACTGGGAAACTGCAAGATTTGAGGCAGGAGGGACAGCTTTATCAGTCTGTTTTTCATACCTAGTCATACAGATGAAAGTTCAATATTCCATACACAATCCACATGGCTAAAGGATTATTTGTTGAATTACTCATAACAAAGGTCAGTGCATATCAGATGGAGCTCCTCTGACCGTTAAGTTTATTTGTGTGACACATTTCGGCAATAAGACATTTCAAGGTGCTTCCCATGATGAAAACATGACATTTTTCAAATGTTGTCATCAAAATCATCAGAAATTATGATATATTGGAATAAAGACTAAGCCTCCAGTGCTTTTCCAGTCGAGTGTGTCTGCCCAGGAGGTGCTTTGTGAGCACGCTCTGTCAAAGCAGCAAAGTAAAACAGGAAATGCTCCCCTTTTCCGTCAAAATAAGACTCTCACACCTGAACAGCAACAAGTTGTCGAGCTTAAACTTCTTAACTTTATGCCACGGTACCTCACCATATCCCTAGATGGTAACTAACGAAATATGCTAATAAAATCCTACTACACTTTGTGTAGTTCGGTGAATAGTTCTGCCGCAACCACGGAAATTTACACACTGTTTTTCTCTTTGTAATGTTTGAATGCTGCTCCAACATCGTCTCTGGTAGATTCATCAAACTTGGTGCCTGAAAAAATTTAAATCCTAAAGGGGTAAGGGCTGAAAAGTAAACATGAAACAGCTGCAGCACAAGCTCAATAAAGGGCTCCAGTTCAGACTATTTATCTTAGTTATTGTCAGATAAAATGAGGTTATTTATCGGAACGTGCTGGAACCTCACTTTATTTGCAGCGATGCAATCACCAGGAAACTGTAGTGAATCCAGCCTCCCTGGGCAATTAGTTCGTTATAATGTGCAGCACTTGCATTAATGTGATTGAGCACATCTGTTAGCGGTGCGTGTGTATATATATATATATATATATATATATATATATATATATATATATATATATATATATATATATATATATATATACTTCCGAAGTCTTCTTTCATTTTCGTCTTTCCAACGTTCAAGAGAATCGTCAATGAGAGGATCCACTGCAACCGTCAAGGAACCGCTTAGAAACAAAGAGCTTTCACCTGCCATGACACACAGGAAGTACAAATCCTACGCCTTGTTACTGGTTTTCCACCCCAGAAAAGTTCAAATGAACTTCCAGAAGATTAATACGTGGGGTAAAATTTTAGTGAGGGTTCTTATCATCTGAAAAGTCAAATAACGGATGAAGCTTTTGCTCCCAGACCCCCTACTTTCAACGCCCCGTGTGTGTTGAAACTGCTTAGATGCATAAGGAGTCTAATGAGAGGAGAGATTCCGAGCAGCCTGATGGGTCTCATCAATCACCTTTCTGCTTTGGAGGTGTACTGCTGGTCAGGAGAAGTGGCCACGCGGGGTGAGGGGAGCAAATGGGAAGGAAAGGCATCAGGCATTTAATCTCAATAAGTTAATAGACTTTCGAGTTTGGTCTTGTCCAAGTGGAACTTCATCCCTGATGTTAGCAAACAAACGGCATGTACACAGGAGACAGACAGAAGAGTCTCAGGAGCGGCCTGGCATTTCCACATTACACAGTTAATTTATGTTGCACCTGAAACCAGGAGATCTAACAAGAGATTGTCGATATGCCCATAAGAGCCAGTTAAAGGTTACTGAGCACCAAAACAGAATAGAAAAAAAGCGTTCCAGATCTCCACTACTGCAGGCACTGTATGGATCTTTGTAAGTAGTTAGAAGTACTGTAACAAGAAATGCTTTGTTGAGTAGAGTGTGGTAGACTTACATGTGTGATATCAAGTTAATAAGACTTATTATGCCCTTGACACAATATGTCAATATGTCAATATGTCAAGGGCAAACATCCAACCCTTGAGGAGGGGAGGGAGAGAAACGGAGGAGAGGAAATGGAACAGCTGCGTAAACAGCTTTCACCCACTTCAAAGTAAGAGCATTAATATAAACGACTGACTGCTTGAAGATTTCTTAACAGTCGATGACCCAAACTTCAACACAGAGGTCAAACTTTATTCAAGTGAAAGTTTGGAAAACCGCCTAGTAAATTATTGCTTTATCTGGTAAATTGATTTATTGGAAGCTCGATTCGGTAAACATTTTGAAAAGTTAGCAAACGGACGAGCACATTAGCAGATGTGTCACCATTCCCTACAGTGCTGACTGAGCCAGGGTTTGCTAAAGCTGAGACAAAAGAGATGGGTGTATTGTTATCTCTGCTGTAACCCATGGTTACACTTGAGGATATGAAAGAGGTCTTTTTTTTTAATTAAAAGAAACTGATAGTGTTCCTTCCTGATTTTCTTGATAAAAGTTTTAGAATGGGTTTCCTTTATTTTGCAGGGTGGAATATTATTTTGCTTACATTTGATTTTAAGAGTAAACAGTGAAGCGGAACAATTTCTTACAAAATAAAAACAAAAGAGCAAATGACATTTACTTGACTGGTGCTGTTTATGCATTCTGCTTAGAATATACTGACACTTTGGATACGTCATAGACAACTGGACTCTATGGACTCTTTTATAACTGCTTCAGTCCGCTGCCTAAAATGCTAATGAGTGGAAACTATGCAGGATGTAGCATAGCCTTAGCACGTGTTGAAAACAGGTGTTTCCAGTAATCCAGTATGGTCAGATTTGTTGCCATAGAGACTCCTACGGCATTTATCGAGGCCTCGTCCTGGTCTGATTTGGTTAGATGTTCCAGAGCTGCAGGTTTAAATTTGGATGATGCCTTTTTAAAAACATCCAACATCACTGTATTCCAGTGAGAAACAGTAATGTTCCCACACTTTAATGGTAGCACAGAGTCCTCATATTCTGATTTATCCGTCCTCGTCATGCGTGTCTTTCTGGTTTTGTTTTATGTGTAACTTTTAAAGGTTGCGAGGCAGAACATAGAGTTCCCCGCTTTAGTTCTGCACATAATTGTGGTACACGTGTAAAAGTTTAAAACACTCATTCTGTACAATTTGCTCAAATGATTGGTCTCCATCATGTTCTTACTGCAGGGACTTTTGTTCAATTTTCATTTTAACTTTTTATGTGATTATGTCTCCATGTTTCTATGATTTTATTCTAAACTTCAAGGTATCTTGTGTTTTTTATGTATGGCCTTTTGCTTTTTGCTGGGGGTTTTTTTCCTTCAAAGCACCTTTATTCACCAGTTGACGTGCCTTTAGCTGTTGTCCATACCACAACAGACCTGGTGGATCTTCTCTGTCCTTCACTCACGGTATTTTTCTGGCTCATTCCTAGTATCCTCAACATGGACTGTAAACATTTTCTGCTTAAAATCTTCATATGTAGCCACTACAGCTTTGACCTTACTTACAGCAGACTGTATGGTCATCCATCCATCCATTTTCTAACACCCTTGTCCCTAGTGGGGTCAGGAGGGGTACTGGTGGCTATCTCCAGCTAACGTTCCGGGTGACAGGTGGCGTCACCCTGAACAGGTTGCCAGTCTGTCGCAGGGCAGCACGGAGACAACTGCATGGTCATTATGAACTCAAATTCTCATGTTTGCTAATTTGCTCTGACTCTAGACGGTAATAATAGTTATAATAGCTGTGGCAATATTGCAAAATCAAGAACCTATGTTACCTCCAGTTGTGATGAAAATGCTCCATATATTAAAAGAAATGTATATTTTCATCATCTTGGCCTGTCTCTTTAAGAACCTCCTACTTTTTCCCAATACTCCCCCTTCAGTGAGTCATCACAGCAATACTTCTCCTTTTGGCCGTTTACAGCTGTTCTTAGGAACGTTGGACTGAGAGTTGATTTGTATCATTGGCTCAAGAGTCGGGCAGTTCCTCCAGGTGTTTGATAATTGCTGCTCCCGCTAGTCTGGTGGAGCTGAGTGGAGCAGGAACTGATTTGGGAGGCGGAGCTTTGTGGAAATAGGTGTTGCTTCGCCTGAATGGCTGCCAGTGGAGATTCAAACATTCGTGAGCCAAAGCGACACTCTGTTTTTAATGTACAACATTATAACATGATGTGAAGCTTAGAAAAAAAAAAGTCGATTTTATATAATATCTCCCCTTTAAATTATTTGCAAAAAATAAAAATAAAATGCTGCAAAGTTACTGATAACTTTGGAAGAAAAAGAAAACATTTAAGTGAAGGGAATGTTCTACCTGGACTGAACCTTTACGTTGTGTTTTATATTTAAAATCCATTTTCTAGGAAGCAATTTAGCCTTTTAAGACACTTCTGAAAAGATGTGGCGCTGTATCACACAACAGAGCCTCTTTCAGTGACACCAAGGCCAAAACAGAGTAAATTAGAGCTGCACAAGGAAGGACATAGCCTATTCCTTTTTAATCGTTTTATATTACCCTGAATGGAAAAAGAAAATTGTTTCCAGAAATTTGAAGAACTGCGTTTTTCCACAGAATCAAGGCATCAGTCAGGACGTCAGAGGAAACAAAATAGTCATTTAGGGTTTTTCACTGCAATGTGACATTTTTGAGTTTTCACCCTTCCGGCTAAAACCCGTCATCTGTATATTGATAGCAGTCACATGATCCATGGTTGTCATAGTTTCAAGCGATAATTCAAAAACCTTGGATAACTTTAAAAGTCGACATTGTTTATTTACACACTCATGTTTTGTGACTTTGACCTTTGAAGACTAAACCAATCAATCAGTAGAGGAGCGAAGAATCCGTATTGGGATTGTTTAAATCCACATATTCTAAACGTGGGTCACTATGTGCAGTCAATATTAATAGCTGGTTGATCAACCCAATTACAATTTCTGCATATTTCCACATAAGTCCCTCTTCATCCAGAAGCAGACACACACACACACACACGCACACACACACCTACACACACACACAAACGAAAGGAGATAATTAATAAACAGCAGCTGTCACACTGTGAAACCAAAGGCGAGACGGTACTATCCCCAAAAAGTCACAGCCAGAATGTTTGGCCCATCATTTAAACAAATGCAACATTGGACATTACTAAAGATTCCTCCAAGGCAACAGCGATTCAGGAGAAAAACATTATCTGCAACACTTATTTGTGGGCGTGGAAACACGACCATGTTACCTGTTTAGTCCAAGCTGCATCCGGGGATGATCTCTGTGACAATCAGAGGCTGTGAAACCCAGTCGACAGCTGATGAATGTGCGCTACCTGCACAACAAATGGTCTCCTTCAGTTGAGGAAAATATAACGCAAAGAAGAAGAAGACAGCCCTCTGACGGCAAAGACAAACCAGCAAAACATGATAACCGAGCAGTGAGTTCACAGAAAGTGGCTTGCTTTAGGAGAGAAAGTAAGTCTTCTTAACCGCCTGTCACAGGACACAAAATGCTGGTTTAGATTACTTCAGTGTAAGAAAACACTTTTTAAATTTCAACTTGAATATAAATTAAAAATAGCTCCCAAGTTAAAATTTCTCAACCAGCAACACTCACTGGAACCAGTGTTAGTCTTTTTTAAAGGTTGTTGGCTGGCAGCCAAATTCAAATGTTTGGATTTTGAACAACTTCAATCCAAGACAAAATGCAATGTTGTACTCAATGGCTTGGGTCTTGTTAATTAAAAAAAAATAAAATAAAAATAAAAATATGATTGGAGGCTCAGTTTGAAACCTAAAATTCAGACAACCTGAAGTTATATTTAAGGTGAAACCAAGGCAAGTTTCTAAAGTTTGAATTGCTAAAAATGTGAAGGTCAGTCTGTTACAAAGCAATCGAACGTTGAGCCCAGTGAAAACAGTCTCGATTGGAGGCTCAGATTAAAACCTTGTCAACCTGATGAAAACATTTCCTCCCCCCCTTCTTTCAATATATGTATAAAGGCAAACAGTGTTTTACTGTAAACATACTGAAAAACACCACAGCACAGCATTCATGCTCAGAGAAATTCACATACATGAATTTTGGTTGCAAAGTTTAACAAACATGAAAATCCACTCAGTTATCGGCCCCTCTGCAGCTGGCCTTCATCTGGTTTGTGAATTTCCTTTTGAAAATGTTACCTGCTGCAGTCCATCTAAAATCTCAAATATATCTGAAAGTCAGATGGCCTTTCACGTCGGATCCAGTAAATGAAACTAGAGGGTTTTAGAAAAGCCAAGGACTTCATTTTAAGACAATTTCACATCAGTTTCAAGGCCTCACATGTGGATGTTCTGCAAAGTCAAATTTCTTTAAAGTTGCTTTTTATATATATGCAGCATTTTCACAACGACTGAAGGTAACAGTTACTTGATTGTGGTATAAAATGACTCTATGTGTCTGGAAAATTCATAATGTCCCCACCGACCTTCTTCCACCTCCTTAAATACTCTTTCTTGGAACACCATACAATTATTTGTGCTTTATGACTTTTTAAAACCTTTTAGGCATTTAATTTTTATAGTAATGCTGCACACGCTGATGGTGATGGTAATGAGTTGGGGCTGCATTTTATGCATTTATTTACAGGAATAAGTTATCCTGCTCATAATTTTCGCTGGGCTTTTCTAAGAGTGGTAGTTCTCCTTTTAAAGATTGACCAATCAAAGCAACATAATGTCACATAAAGTTTGAATTGTAGTCATATCATTGGTTTCATAACGTTTTGCTGTTTAGTTCCGTTTAGTTCTCTAACACCTAACATAAAATCCTTCTTTACGTCGGGCTGAAAGGAAACTGTTGGATTTCAGTAGACTTGTTCACGATTTACAAAACAGCATCGCCCTTCTCATGAACAACAAGTTCATTAAGAGACTAAAATTTCAATTTCAGGTTGCATAGTAAGATGTTGTGCTGTTGCAGCGGCAGTTTCAAGTGAGGTTGTCCGTGAGTGTTTGTTCGATGGGTCAAGTGGTCCTCTCTTGAAAAAGTTGGAGAAACACTGATTTAGAAGGACGACACCTTTTCCAACAACCTGCACACAATGCCTCTGTTCATCAGTCTGCATGACCTCCAAATATAAGCAACAAACTTCAAAAGAATTCAAAACTACAATCCGCTAATTTAGTCCGAGTGACTAAAATCCAAGGAGGCAAAAAGTTCAGGATCCGTGTGCAGTGAAATGTTTTGAGTTGTTTAGAGCCCACTGACACAGAGCACTGCTGCAGGAGCAAGCCCAGACACAGCGGCCTGAGTAATGAAGATGGATGCATTCTGTTATCAGCCAGCCACTTAGTGGGGCCTGATGTAACCTTAAACACTGAGGATAGCTCAGTTGCACAAAGAATCTAATTAATGAATAGCCGCCATGAAAGAGGTTGAGGCGAGTGTGCATTTGCAGATGAATTCCAGACGCTAATCAAACATTGTTTAAGTGGTTTGGTTTGTCTCCAGAGCAAAGCCATATTTGCCCAGGACTTAAGGCGGTGTTTGCAGGCGGGCTTAATGACTGCATGCATCTTTCAGTGTTTTTTTATGCATGAGTATGTGTTTTGATTCTTGTTTTGTTTGTTTTGTTTTGTTTTTTTAGTGTTATATATAACAATTCTAAACCTAAAGTGAAAGCTGTGTTAGTTTAAATTTATTCCAATGGGGGTTTATTACCACGGGGTCATGCTACATTGAACAGGAGGTCGTCTTATAGGAACTTTATATTCCCCTTTAGTTCTGTAACTCACAGCATGTTTACTGTTTGAAGCTGCAGCGCACCGGATGTTTGAAGTTTTTTAAAAAGTATAGACAGCCAATGGTCTGGAGCTATTTGTGTAAGTAGGCAGGCAATACTTTTAGTAGTTTAATAAAAATCTCTGCCTGCAATTTCTTAGTTTTGTAACTATATGCTAAATGAGACAGCTAAAAAAAAAAGATAAATAAATCACTATTTCTAATGTGTTTCCAGATTTATCAATACCTGTTTACATCTTATTAGAGTTGACTTAAGTGACAGTAGATTTATGGACATAAACATCAAATATTTCAATGTAAATAGCTTCTGCTAACAGCTAACTGCCAAAAAAATGTTAGCATGTTTATAGGCTGCAATACAGTAGCTTGGCATCATCATTGTGTGGATGTGGCCTTTGAGATCTCAGTTTGAAATATAAAGAGCATTATAACTGAAATTGGTCATTATTATAATCTTAAATCTGTTAGCTGCAGAAGGCTAATGTTGCTAACGTATGCACATCTCTGTAGCTTTTCCATTTTTTTCACATTCCAAGCACAAATCTTGAGTTGATACTTTTGTGATAGACCAATGAAGTGAGGGACATAATTGCAAATTAGAATGAAAATAACACATGGTTTCCAGTATTAAAAAATATATAAAAAGCTGGAAAGCGTGGCATACTTTGACCCAGAGGAGTCATTGCTCTGTGTTCTTTACAAAATAACCCAAGCTTTGTCAGACTGGACAGAGTCCTGTTAAAACCTCTCAGTTAGATTCTAACACATGAATATATTTAATTATTTATTACAAAATCTGGACGATTCTGTAGTGGTTCTGGTTGTATATCAAGATTATTTCTCCTGCTGGAAAATGAACTTCTCCATTCTACTCTGAGGTTAAAGAGCAAGACGGTTGGAAACATATGCACCACACTTTTCAGATTTTTGTTTGCAGTAACTTTTGAAAGCCACTTTACTTCTATTTCACAATCAGTCCCCACTTTACTCTGGTCTATCTGTGACAGCGTGGTCGATCCATTGTAGATATTAAAGAAGGAGTCAATTTTTACTAAGAAATCTGGACGTTTTCTAAAGAAAAAAATAAAAACAAGACAAATTCTGAGCTCCAAAAGTCAATTATTTGCTCTTTTTCAAAAAAAATGAAATTTTGAGAATAATCTCAAATTTTCTAGAAAAAAAACTTTTCTGAAAAAAAAAAATTCTGAGTTTGAAAAGACGAACATTTTTGACTTTTCAAACTCAAAAATGTCCATGTTTCTTTGTGGAATTTTTTTCTCTTCCTAATATGATAAAATGTATCTAGCAGATAAAATCCAGATAATGTAATGGAAATTTATTTAATCGTGATCAAATGTAACAAAAGCTAAAAGTGGTGTGAACTTTGGGAAAGGACTGTATGCTGGAGCTGATAAACCAATTGGAAGACATTTAATAATAACAAAGTTAACACCAAAATAATAATAATAATAATAATAATAATAATAATAATAATAATAATAATCATTTGAAGCTACGTTTTTTAGCCCAATTAAATTGGCTCCCTAACTTAACAAATTTTTTTTTGGTTTTTTTTTCAACCTCTTTTGTTTTTCTTCCTTTAGTTCACAAAGTTTCTGGTGATTAGTGAAATCAGACATGTGAGATGATGTGATGACCCCTCTTGCTCTCTTCTCCAGTACCAGCTGCAGAGGACGTCTCCATGGCGATCGGTCAGCTCCCAGTGGAAGACGTGGCTCGTCCTGGTCACCGTGCTGCTTCTGATGGGACTGGCGCCTTTCGTGGTCCACTGCCTGATGACGGCCTTCCATGACCCTTCACCTCCCATCACCTTTAAAGTGGCAGCGGCCCTATTCGGCTTCCTCACAGAGCTGCTGCTCGCCATGTGAGTATTTTATCATACGGTAGCCAAGGCTATTACAGCTAACCAAAGCTAACCAAATAACCAAGACTGAAACTGAGAAAACCTTTTCATTACCTGAAAGAAATACCGTAATTAACGGGGGAAAGCAGTAGCTAACTGACACTATATCAGTTAGCTAAAACATACTTAAGTTATAGATATGATGCCCTTTATTATCATATTTCTGAATTTATTTATTAGCTTTTTGAAATGATGGGAAATTGTTTTTTTTTTTTGGTCCCCAGTGCAAGCAGTTTACATCAGTTAGACAATTTCTGTCAACCCAATAATTTGACCTTTTTGAATTCTGCACCTAAATATGAACCAAAGTATGGAAAAACTAAACAATATTTAACTAATAAAAACCAAAAAGCCCAGTCTAAAGACTAATTAAAACCAAATGACAAAGACAACTAAAATAAATTATAATGAAAACCACAAAACTATTACCGTACATCTCTAATTGCACGTATACGGGTGTAATTACACATTCAACTTGCGAGATGAGCAGTCGCTTTGAGAAAATTAAGAATGGCATTTTTGTGTTGCTTTGTTTTAAAAAGTCTTAAGCTCCGATTTAAAACTTGGCTGCTCAGTCCAGAATGATCTTTTCCTGGTTTGAAGTACTTTAGATTTTGATCAGGGGTTAACAGTTACCAACTTTGACTTTATTAGCAGCTAAAGTTGCTCATAAAATTAAGTCAAGTCTCCGACAGACAAAGAAAAGCTTTTTGTTTTTAGAAGAGCGTCTAAAAACTGAAAGTGTTATTTCTTTCATCAATACTATTTAGTCCAGCAGGAAGCTTTCTTTATCAATTAAGACGTCAAATCCTGTATTGTTTGTCCTTATGGCTAATTTAAAACCCTATCATTTAACAAACCCTACAACGAGCTGCTTTAACTTATAATATATAGATAGATAGATAAATCTTTATTGTCATTGTCACAAGAACAACAAAATTTAAAAAGTGCCATCAGTCAGTATTTTGGAAGCTGAAATGAAGGGATGAGGTATCTGGTAGCAACAGGGTCCAGAGTTTGAATCTTGGTGTTCAGTCACTCGTTGCTTCATTTAAGTTTAAAAGCTGCTTCCTCTCTTACTTCAAAATAAAAGTCCTAAAACAATGTGCATGCCTTCAAACTAACGCGAGCTCACAATTACTTTAATAGACAAAAGTCACAAATAAATCGAGCTTTGCGAGAAAGACTTCACTTTGGCAAGAAATACAATATTTTAATGTAGAGCGATCTCATCCTCTTACACCTCTAATCAATTATTAGGAATTCATTTTCTTTAATTACACTTTATGTAAAGTACACTTATTAATAACTCGTGTGTTTCTGTTTACACGATGTCTTCCTCATCCAAAGAACTGTAAAAACATGTCAGTTCTGACCACTAGCCACAGCATCGCCCCTCCGCTTTATTATTAGCGTTTCCCTTATTATGATATTGCTAATTGGATTGATGCCTGCTGTACTGTACACCATTAGTAAATGAACAGTCTGTTTTTATTAACATCCGCCTCGTAAATATTACATTAGATATCTACTCTCTGATTAGAAAAGCAACATATGGTGGACGCCGTAATCAGATTAAAAGAGAGAGAGAGGAAAAGAAAAAAAGCGTTTTATGTAATCAGTAATTGCCGTACTCAGTTACTCAGTGGGGATACTTAGAACTTCAATTCATTATACTTGTTTTTGAAAATCAATCTATGTTTTCGTTGTGACCTCTCCACCTTTCCCCGTGACAAGCGATAGCTGAGATTTAGATAAGCGGCGCTCTTTGTGGAAAAAAAAAAAATCCCCAGTTATTGTTTCTAATGTGCTTTTTTTTTTTTTTTTTTTGCAACAGCAGAGAGGACCTTCGGATAAACTGCAACTGCTCCTTGTGCCAGTAGCGAAACTAAAAGTTGTCTTCTGCGTGCATGCGTCCTTCCTTTGGTGTTTTGTCTCAAATTGGAGGAAGAGAGGCTGTTTGTAATTAACTCAACAAGGCCCATAACTTCTCCCTCTCTGCCTATTAACTGCCTTTGCGAGGAATGCGGCAAGTCAGCTGGTAATTAATAAATGCGGTGGCAGCGGTGGAGAGCTTCTGCATCATTATGTTGTTGAAGGCCTTGTCCGCGCTACTAATGAGCTGTAATTTTATGACAGGAAACGGGTTTGTTTACAGCGTGTTCAGCCGCCTCCAACAGGCCACATTCTTGGCACTTCTCCTCCGCAGGTATTCTACCCGCTCCCGAAGCGCGCCGAGGATGTGCCGTAGTTGAAAAGGAAACACCTTATTTCTGGAAGAATCTGTGACAAAAACCCCCTCCCCAAAACAAAACAAACAAACAAAAACATTGAGTTTCTTGTGAGGAAAAGAACAGAGCCTCAGGGTTGTTGGGGTCGGGGGACTCTTCCGTATAAAGTGATCCGCGCAGGTTTCTCCGCTGACTGATGCTTTGTTGTGTTATTACCAGAATAATAGGGCACTCTCATTAGGATTGGTGGTCTATGAAGACCCCGTGGCCCCCGCGTGGTGCTCGTACTGCCTGGGATGTGCCAGCCTCCTGCTGCCCCCTGTCAGTGTGTATCTCAATCACACGTCAGCCCCGGGGTTGGGAGGCCTTGTAAGGAGCGACCCCTCCTTCCACGACTCCTTCACCCCCCACCCGTCACTCCGCCTTCTAATCTCCTGAAGGAGGACGAGAGCGGGATCAACAAGCAAACCCTCCACGATGCCTCGCTGTTGCTCATGTCCTCCACTCGTTCATACGGTGGCCCTTGAGTTCAAACCGCATCCACAAATCGATAAGCGCAACGACAAAGTGAAGAACACAGCAACAATAGGCCTGTCACCATAGCAATTCTTGCTGGATAATAAATTGTCCCAGATGTTATTGTGATAAATATTATTGTTTTGAGAACATTTTCAAGTCTCAGTGGCGTAATGATGCAAGAACAAAATTCTCAAAGGTCAATAAACTTTAAATCCTAATGAACGATTGGAACTGGAAGACATCTAACATATCCGAAATACATAAACAAAACAACAGACACAATAATAAAATGAAT
Source organism: Gambusia affinis (assembly GCF_019740435.1). Taxonomy (NCBI): domain Eukaryota; kingdom Metazoa; phylum Chordata; class Actinopteri; order Cyprinodontiformes; family Poeciliidae; genus Gambusia; species Gambusia affinis. Next base: position 3,507,981 of record NC_057877.1, read on the forward strand.
CGTGAAGTCTCTAAGTAAAATTGCCCTTCAAATAAAGGGCTGGTGGAGACCAGAACACCAGACTGAGAACTTTTATCATCCAGTCTGTGGATGATAAATAAAACTGGATTTTTTTATCAGAAAGAGAGAAAAGAGAAAAATGATAACTCGTGCAAATGGAAATTATTGAGCTCTTTTTAATTTATTGTGCAATTAATTGATTTATTGCTTGTTGTGAAAGGTCTAAACAACATATTCAGAAAACACAACATTAACTAAGCACAACTACAAATTAAGAAAACACAGCATTAGATGTCAGAGGGAAACCTGATTGGACGACACCACTTTTGGCTTTAGAACCAGACGTTGTTCCAGTTTTAATCTTTTGAGTTTTCAGTCCCTGAGTTTCATGAAACATGAGATTTGGAAATGTTGGCAGGGTTTTGGAAATCTCAAAGAAAACATACAGGCCTACACATGGAGCCTGCTACGCTAGTAGTGCTAACTATGTAATGCTACAGTTGATTGAAGATGCTAATAGCTTGGTAGTTTAAGACTTCAGCTCCATAGATAGAGGCTTTGTTTGAAAATAAAATTAGAGTCCTGCTTTACAGCAACTGATGTAAAGCAGAATAGATGTCACTTCTGCTCTTGTTATAAATTATGACTGAAACAGAAAGTTTTTAAATTCTTGGTTTATAGCTCTTAAAGAGCTAAAGTTGCTTCTATCAATAGGTTTATTCTCGACCAAAACTGTGCTTTAAAACAAGTGTTTAATGTATTTTTCTCAATTTATACATATAAATGAGTGAATGGGAACTATTTCCTTTAATAACACAACTGTATAGACTGCAGTTAGTGCACTTTTGTTTTAGATTTTAAGTTTTATGCAACATTTAACTAACTTCTGCTACCTTGTAAAATGACATGTTTTGACCTGATGGTAAAAAGATTTATTAAATGTAAAAAAAATAATAATAATATATTCTATTTTAATACCAGATCCAACCTGAATGTGTCTCTGGTGATCATTTGGAAACAATGAGGAATTACTAGCTATTTAATTTGTCCATTTTAGTGTCTGTGACTGACTGAATGTGATTCAAACAATAAGAAGAACAAATTAAACCACTTGTTACTGTAGTTATGAGACTAGAGGCAGCCATGTTGGAGTTTCAGATCAGTGACATCCAGCTAGAAGCTTTGACAGCGTTGCGTCTCTTACAGATTTTCCACAAAACATAGGAAACTTTATAAAACCACACTTAAAGGGAGGTTTTATGCTAAAAATCATCTTTAACATCTCAAGTACACTTGTTGTGATTTCATTTAAGTGGATAAATTAATTTGTACAGATCTGCATTATCAGTTTCTGTCCAGTTTACGGTGGCCTTTAAGGATCAACTCATTAAAATTTGAAAAACAATAAACAGAATTAAAGTGCCTAAAAAGAAAATATCTTCATTAATTTCACATCATGGCACACTTTGTGGAAGAACGCTGCAGATATCCCAGAATCCCACAGGAAGGTCTGACTTACTGTAGTTACACATCACAGTCTATTAGTATTTAACTTGTTTTTAAAGCTTCTGTTTGTAACTTTTATTTACACATTCCCTAAAACTATCATCATGGTGATGATTTGTTATGATAGATAATCTGTGAAAATATCTATCTCCTCCAGCTATTCCCTGAGCTACTGCCATCTGAAGAAATGCTTCCCATCAAAAACAACCAATCAGGGCCAGGAGGAGGGGCTTAGTGCTGTCAATCATCCTTGTGTACTCCCTGTACATGACAACAGTTTTTTCTGCTGTAATCGGTTGCTATGCGAATTAACATAGTTTCTTACTGAAGCTATGCTATCAGGAAGATCCAGATCAGAACTTGAATGATCAGGCCAATGCGAGGGTGATTGACAGCGCTAAGACCCGCCTCCTAGTTCTGATTGGTTGAATCTAGTTAGCTCTGCGAGGACCTGGATCTTTTTTCACAGATTATCTGTCTGATATTATACAGCCACAGCATAATTACAGTTTAAACAAATATTTTTAAAATATGTTTTTTATTAAAGTTACATAACTTAATATGATTTTAGTTTTTTTTTTTTATTTTAATTAAAAAGTAAACATGCTATGCTAACGTTACATTTGATTTCTGTATGTGGATAAGTTTTCTTCATTTCATCTTAAAACGTCATAGACTCCTGTGACACTTTACATTGACCACTCCTGTTTACTGATTACCTACATTTTTAAAAATAATAATAACTTTGTGTTTTCAGAGTAAAACGTCTCAGTCCTTCAGTTTCCGGTGATGGGCAACTTTTTTTTTTCTTTTTTTTTTCTTTTTTTTGCCGTGGCTGCCCTGGTGCCTCCAGACCAGTCCTTCGGTTCGCCCTCCTCTTCCCGCCGCAGGTCGCCCAGTGGACACATTCACCGAGTCACATGACATTTGTCAGCCCGGAACCGCCTTTCGGAAGGCTGTCACACAATATGCGCCCTCTCCTTCCTTTGCTGTCATGGTGAGAGTGTGTGGCGCTGAGACAGTGCCCTGACCGCTCAGCGCCGCGCTGTGAATTTTTATATGCCACCGCCCGGAGGTTAGAAACTCTCATTATGCCGTGTTAGATTTATTAAAATAGATTATGGAAATGTTAATTAAGTCATTAATTACATTATTTAAGCGGCATTGACAGATAAGAAGTGCATGTGTGTGTGTGTGTGTGTGTGTGTGTGTGTGTGCGGGTGGGGTGGCGTCAAGCTCCCTGGGTGGTTTAAAAGGATGTGATTGGTGACAAGGGACACTGTGGAGACGGCGTCTAAGCACAAGCGCTGACATGATACAAAGTGGCCTACACTGCTCTCTCACCTCACGCTACTGTCTCCAGCAGTTTGGAGAGCTGCCTGAGGACGGGTCGCCCTTCTCTAGATGTGTAATAGCAAAAAAAAAAAAAAAAAAAAATGGGGGCCTTTTCCAAGTGGCAACTGCACATCCTTGTGAGTTGGAGCCGACTCTGAGCGGAAACGCTCTGAAGCAAAGGCTTCTCTTCTGGACTATATTTCCAGCTGTTCCAGAGGAAAACACAGCAGCGCAATTGGAAGATGAATCACCCCCTCTTTCTCCCCCCCCAACCCCGCCGAGTTGATACTGTGGACTCTCTTATCTGTTGACAGTTTAGTTACCAACAAAGCACAAGAAATGTGTTTTCCAATTCTGGGAGAATTGAGCTTTTCTTTGTGCCATCAAACCTATATTAAGGGAGGGAAAATTGCTCTGATCAAGCTTGATAAGAACAAATGATAGATGTTGTAAACAAGCAGAATGCTTCAATTCTGATGCAGGCCATTGATTTGCCTCTGCAGCCAATTACTATGTGGGCCGAGGTTATCCATTCTCTCAATCTACCGGGGGAGGTTTTTTTCTCTCTCTCTCTCTCTCTGCCTTCATCCGCTGTGCTTTTCAGCTCCTAAAAATGTTAAATTAAAACATATTAACTCTCATAGTTCAAATAGTCCAGTTGGAAATAATGAGTCCTGATTTGGCCGGCCTTCCATCAGGGTGCCAGGCAGCACTGAAAGGTGTATGTCTTGATATTAAGTGGCTGCTGATTGCAGGAAACGATACAAAGTGTTGCTGCTCGACCACCTCGGAGTCAAGCTATCGCGATTAGCCCTTCCATCAGTCACATGGACCTAATGATAATGAACTGATTGCTGAGATAGTTAGTATGCAGCAGCATGAATGGCACAGAGCTCTTTTATCACGACTGAAGACGGATTTTCTCCGTCGCGGATACTGTGACTGTGGAAGCGACCAGGCAATCATTTTCCTCACCCTTTATTGGTTCGTGTTACATGCGAGACAGTCTGACTTTTTTTTTTTTTTTCTCCACTGTTCCAAACAAGTACTGTTGGTGTTAAGTGGACATTCATCTGTTTTCACTGGTTTCACTGGCTGGCGCGCAACACCAGTGTAGTTCAGATCCGACCCGACTAATTAACTTTAATGATCGTTTGAAGTGAACTCTATGTGCTTTAATTCTGATTTTACTGCTTTAGTTTTTAGGCCATAAGTTAAGTAAGCAGTGTTGGGTAGAACATCCTGGCTGTAAAGCATCAGTACATAAGCGTTTCATATCAGTCGATATTGATCATGATTGATTGGTTTTTTGTTTTAAACAAATGAGATACTTCCAAACCAATCTCAATCTCAAGCTACAAAGCAAATGAAGAAAAGATCCTTGTGTACCAGGGCACTGATGTACTTTACAGAAACTTTGCATGAAATGGCCACAGTTTCCTTTAATATTTGGTAACTTCAACTGAATGGCCACATCGTACAAGTTAAAGCAGAATGAATTCAGCAGGAGTCTCCCAAACACTCTAAAGACCCTCTTAATAAGAGGAAATACTCTTATTAACGAGATTAGGATTATGTTGTTCCACTAATAAAGTTATTTGATCTCATTTTGAATGTAGCTAATTAGACAGAAATACATTGCCTTGCTGGGGCTTAGACAATGTAAAACCACATTCTGGGGAGGAACGAGAGGAAATGGAAACCAGCAGAATGGGAGGAAGATGTGTCTGTGCGGATGGGACTTTTACAATTATTACAAATGAAGATTTTTACAAGAAGATTTTGTGTCTTTTGGTTCACTTTCTGTTTATTCATACCTTTGACCCTCCTGCGGTCTTAGCAGAGGAGGCATATGTCCCAGTTGGACAGCTCTGTCAACTATGGATGGGCATTTATCGTATTGTTTATCATTTATCATGAAAAACTTAGTATTCTGATAAGAATTATGATTTATAGTTCTCATGATAAACGTCAGTTATTGACGGTAAATAAAAAATATGACTGGCAATATGATCAGAATGTTACTTTTTTACTCTTTTTTTCACCCTGAGCATCAATAAACTTAAAAACATGACTAAATGCAGTTACTGTGTGCAGATTAGTGACAGATATCTCTTTTTTAAGTAAGAGGCTCCTGAAAAAACCTGTTTCACATGGGAATGTTTTCCAAGAGCAGTATATGTGTTTGTGGCTCTATGAAAGCTTTGCCATGAGTTACCTATTTTAAACAATATATTACAAAGATTAGCTATAAAGTTCTCTAAAGCTTTATCTCTGACCTGTCTGCTGTGTTCTATGGTCTTCATCATTCTATTTGTTCATTAATGTTCTTGGACAAACCTCTAAAATCCTCAAAGAACTGAGATCACATCAAACACAGGTGAAGTCTCTTTACTAAATAGGTGACGTAAAAATCGACACCATATTTCTGATTTTGCAAGACCTTCAAAATGTTTGATTGTCTTTCCGATTGAAAGTACTTTGAAAGTTGTGGCCGTTAAAGTGGGACCTGTGGAAACGTTGATGGCTTGTGCGTGGTGTTTTCCCAGGTGTCTGTCGAGTTACCTCAGCGCTCGGTACCGGCAGGCGGAGAGGAGCTCCTTCACAGTTCAGCCAAGAAGCAGACGGGGGGAATTCTGGGAAAAATCTGAAGCATCAGCTGCGGCGGGTCAAATGTCAACCGGCGGAGGAGACGACAAGAACCCGGACATGGTGAAGAACGAATGCCTCGCCGTCTTCTGAATCAAAAGGGATCTCACAAAACCCTGACTCTTTCGGGTGCCGTCTGCTGAAAACAGCATCACCCATTTCCTGTTTTCTCCTTTGTCAAACCTCACGCTTTGTTCGGAAAGCACATTTGCACGAGTTGCAAGCCGATGATAAGAGAGAGAAAGTGTGTACGTGCTGGGAGAGAGGAAAAAAGAGCCTGAAATCGCTCTCTTTCCTTAATGATGCCCACACAGAGACAATGGGGCGCCGCTCTGATTAGTGTCACCTGTCCTTGTGCATCTCATCAGCTCCATTATGGCTCCATCTCCCATGCTTCTTGTGCTAATTGAATAGCCCGTGAAGTGGTGACGAGGACGGGGGCGAGAGCAACGTCTGTCCCGCTGCTGCCCCACAAATGAGAGGAACGCTTCCCAGAGAGACACGAGCCGAGAAAACATAAACCATTATGAGACAGACAGGAAAGTGCTAACAAGTTGCCCTCGTGTTATATTATCATCAGATTCGCTACAGATTATCTTCATGCAGCAGCTACGGCGTCAGCAGCTGCTGTGTAGTTTTTGGTGGGCGAAGCTGCTGCTCCATGGATCTCCTTAGCCTTCACTTAAATTCCTAAATAATATATTAGCTTAGCCTAGCATAACGCAACAGGTTAGACGTTGGGATATGTCTTTATCCATCAAATGGGAACAACATATCTGCACAGTTGAAGCCCCTTTAAGGCTTATTTATGTATTCTTTACTTTTTTCACCACTAAACTGAGGTTAAAGAGATAGTTCGGCTTTTCCGATGCAAGGATTTGCCTAAAGGTTGGAAGTTGAAGCTAACTTTCTTGGAGTCTTTGTATGGTGTGTCGTATTTCAGGGGTTAGATCCTTTGAAGAACTCGGCCTACCCGGTTGACCAGGTTCTTTGTCGACCGACCCTTACCACCCTTACTTCGGTATGTATTGTGTCGCTTGGCAACACAATATAAAGTGCTAAACAGAAACTGGTAAAGAAGAAACTTGAGGGTGCTTTTTCTTGTTTTTATTTTTTTAAATTAAAGAACTGATTGAATAAACACAGTTATTGCAAAAATTAGATTAAAAAGCATGTCTATACGGATGAGTAAAGTTTTAACAAGCCAGATGCTTAAAATCCTGAGATATTTAAAGGATACACCAGACCTGGGGAGAGGAATGATGTGGTCTTCCAAAGGATGCAGGTCTTGAATCCACAGGGACATTGTTTTTGTTTTTGTTTTTTGTTTTTTTTGTTTTTGTGGGACGACAACATTTTGTAAGCAAATGGATTACTTTAGAGAGCGACTTGGACTAACCCAAAGTCATAAAATGAACAAAATTCTTGTTTTTAAGATTCAGTGAAGCTGCATCTTTTATCAGTCCACATTGAAAAAAGTGATATTTCAGAGTCCAAAATGAATGTGAGTGTGTCATCTATACCATTGATGAATGCATGTCAAAATGTGGGTTATATTATTACCTGTTGTTTGCTTTTATAAAAGAATATCTAATCTACGTGCATAGGAAGTTGTTCTGTTTGTGAAAAGGTTAAATGTTTTCTCTGTATGGCAGTTCTGAACCACTATGTGGAAAAGTTTTTCTAAGAGGAAACAAATAAAAACTGTTTACATTGAATGCTTCTCAGGTCTGTCTGTGTTCAGTCAGTGGAAGATACAGGAAATAATATTCTCTTCTGCAAAGGGAACTTTTAATTTTGATTGTTTAAACATTGGCAGCTGTGAAGCGGAGCTGTAGAGTGGCGCCTCTGGTGCCAAGCTGGAGCCTGAGGCACAGCTAGTGCAGTCCAATTTCATTTCTTGTGATTTTTAATTTTTTCCTGCGAGTTCTGATCTGTTCCTCTCTATTTTAGCTCCCTGTCACCACCGGGTCACTCTTAGCCAGGCACCACCGTGACTTCAGCCCTTTCCAGAGACACAGTAGATGTGTTCTCCTAAATGCCACGGCAACAGTGACCACCGGGCCTGTGTGGTGCCGAGGCTTACCGAGTGCCTGCGCAGCCAGATGGACACTTTCACAAGTGTGCGAATGTGGATTATTCTGCAGGCTACATCTGGGGGTCCACATGGTGCAGCAGACTGTGGGAAGTGAAACAGGTGGGCATGTGGGCAGAACGCACCTCCACCGGGTTGTTTTGTACCTTCATCCGCTCACCAGGCTTCACCACACGTAGGAGAAAGAAAGGTTATGATCTCCTACGGGACGAACGCCTCTGAATCCCGACAGAAACGCTGTTTTATTATTACTACATGTGAACCAAAATGTACTTGTACAGCACTTGAACTCCAGAGGACTTGAAAGCTCTTCATACGACATTGTCATTCACACCCTGATGGTAGTGAGCTGCATTGTAGTTTGGCAGAAACAAGGCTGGCCCGTGCCATTGATCCCTCTGACTCCCACCAGTTGGCAAGGCAGGTGAAGTGTCTAGCACAAGGACACAATGACTGACACAGAGAGCACAGTGATTCGAACCGGCAACCCACCATTTACAAGACAAACTCCTAACGCCATCGCCACCTTTGCCCCAAACCAAAAAATGAACAGATCAAAGGTAACACATTGATGAATTCAAATAACTGGATTCTTTGCTCTTGCACAATGCCCTACGCCCATTTTGAGGTGAATGTAGACTTCATGGTGGAACATTCAAGCACGAAAACCTTCCAAAGCTCATCTTTCTTCCACCATACCTCGCAGGAGTAGCATTGTTTTCCATTTTCCATTAAAACTGTTGCTCTGCTTAAGATCAATTGCATATTCTATTGCATCAGATATGTTGGACAGGTGTAATGTATTTACCCTCCCCTGGGGTCAATTGAACCCCAGAAGGCTTTTACCCTGTGTGCTATCCGGCGGGGTCACATTGAACCTGCAGGCTCTTTTACAAGTTGTTTTTGTGTGTTTGGTTTAAGAAACGTACCATCTGACAGGACAGCCCCCCGCTTCCCTGCTGTCCGACCGTGACATCTGCTGCACTCCACCTGAACTGAAGGGTTGCAGCCTTGTATATTTATTTGCAATTTATATATGGTTTATAGTTACATCTGTAAAACACAGTATTCGTTGGGCTTAGAGATTACAGCTGCCTGTGAATAACTTAAGACCCACCAAGTCTTGACAGCTGCCCTAAAAACACTCATGTCGGCCTATTTCCATGGTTCAAATACCAAATTTGAGGTGAATTAATACACAGAGTGGAAACCATCTCAGCACTACAGCAGAAGCTAACATTCAAGTTCTTCCTTATTTCCATTCTTGGAGATAGAGGTAATCAACGCCATGTTGCTCCTGGATTGCTAGTTAACTGTGTGTCAAATAGCATTGTTCCTTGGTAGTTTAGCTCATCAAGCTGCACTTTATTTTCAATATTTTACATATGTGCTACAAAGAAATAGCAAATAGCTAGGTTTTCTGCAAATAACGTGGAGTTAAGGTTCACAGAAAAATCTTTGACGAACAGGTGGGAGTCCGCTGAAATATGATTGGGTATTAGCTGGGTGTTAGCGAGTCTTTTTGTTATACTCCAAGTTTAAATTGTCTTATAATAATGATACACTACAAAACATACCTCAGGAATACTTAGTACACAACACTTATCTAAAGTGTAGGCTAATCCAAATAATAAGAAATGCTTCGCCTGAGTTTTCCTGTTTATCTAACTCTCTTCATCAATGTGAGTCTTTATCATGATGTTATACATCTAATTAGGTAGAAATTAAAAATAATTAACACAGGCTCATAAAAGATGCATAAGTTGTTATGCATCAGTCAGTTTCCAGAACATATTCCTATTGAGCACAGATACAGAACTCGACCCGACCTTATTATCACCCTAACCTCATATTGAATTGAACCCAAGCCAAAGCCTTTGTTGAGTCGTAGCTCATTAGATGAGTCCATCGCATAATGAGTGGCCTGATCCATGAGGGGAGATAAAGATCCTGCTCTGCACTGACTGGAGATCCAGAGGAACACACCCACAGCGCCTCAAACTGCATGGGAACAGTAACACTCGCTCTGAAGCAACAACTCTTTCAGCTGCAAGTCAGAGTGCCGAATGAGAGAGCCAAGAGGATCCGCTTTGGGTTTGACTATCTGTTGAGGAGGATTAGACAAAATGCAGATGACGATGACGTTGGAGCTCATCGCCGTCTCTGTCACTGTATGTTAAGGTAAAATGGCCGCCTCTGCATGTCTGTTGGATCGGCCATTAGTATGTTTTTATTTATAAAGCATTGTTAAATTTACAGCACCTTCTCTTTCATCTTTGTTCAATTTAAAGGGGCAGTACTTTTTTCATTTTTCTTTTTAGTTTTGCATCATTTTGTAATGTTATTCCCTCATCAAAAACATACCTGGAGAGTTGCCTTGATATTTTTCATGCATGTATAAGAAATCCTTCAATCTCCTGTGGCAACCTTTCAGCTGTGAAAAACGCCTGGGTGGACCTAGCCCCGCCTTTGTGGCACAGCTGCACAAAGGTGCATTATTATTTGTGGAGCTGCAGTTTCCAGGCTTTGAGGTTCCGCCTCACAGAGCAGTCCCCGCTGAGCTCCTACAGACTAGCCAGCAGCCATTAGCAAACACCTAGTAGAACTCCAGACCTGCTGAGCTCATTATAGGAGCTACTTCTCAGCACAACGCTGGTAAACAAACGCTAATCGGTTAATAGAGGAGTGATGTTGTGATGACTTACGGAAGTTTTTAAAGTGTTAGATGCCCAAATTCAAGGCGATAAATTAGAAAAGTCTAATTTATTTTAAGTAATATCTGATATACATTGCATTTTATAACGACTAAAAGTAACATAGTTACTTGATTATGCTATAAAATGGTTCTATATGCCTAGAAAATCCATAATATTGCCCCTTTGAACAACAGGCTACAGCCTCTCCTCTCAAGACTTTATAAATTTTAGCGTTCATAGAGTCAGAACAGAACTGGGGAAGAACACGTTCAGCTTTTCTGCTCCAACCTCCTGGAACAGTTTGCAATCAAAGCTTCTTACTTAGAACACCAGTATCTCTGCATGTATTTAAGGCCACGATAGATCTCATTACCCACAAGTTGTCTCTCTCGTAAAAGAGATCTTTTGATCTCAAGGGGACAAACCTGCTTAAATAAAGTTGATCCGTATTATCATAACTCATCTTGTTCTGTCTGTGAGAGGGAATATGGATGCTGCTGTACTTTCTGTCTTGTCATAAACCGGCACATGACCCCGCCGTTGTCCGGTCAAGCGTCCATGCAGCCGTACATCCTGGCCCCGGACGCAGGCAGAAGAAGCACACTGCGGGTCAGCTTGAATAAATTAAATGAATTACCAGCTGCCTTGTGCAGGCTCGCGGGATGCAGGGTGGCATGAGCACGCCATTCCCCTCAATGATAACGATATCTGCACAGTCTTGTGTTAAAGGAATTACACATAGCATCCAGAGTCTTTAAGGGAGCCTGACAGTTTTGCGCACACTGGCAAGTTACCACGACACGGAAACGTGTGCGGCGGCGGCAGAAAGCCTCGGCCTCTGCCGGGCCTGAGTCAGGAGCACCGAGCAGCTGCTGAGAAGTCTGGAGAGAGACAGAGAGAGGGAGAGAAAAGGAGAAACCTTATTGTGATGCAAATGGACACGGTATTGTCCCTAAACAACGCATTAACGTGCCCCCTTTTTGAGGCGATAACACGGCGAGATGCACAATAGCGCGCAGTGATGTCCTATTTAAAACGATATGACATCAAACCCTGACACTGCAAGAAGTGCTTCCGGCCTGTCCGACCGTTTTTACCTCAAGCTTTGATAAAAGCAGATGAAGGATAGAAGGCTGCTTTACAGTCCAAGCCGTGACACAAGAGCCCATTTGCATAATGTTATGGATATTATATTCTGTCTCCACCTAATGTTTGAAAGTAATCTGAATTTAAGTCTTGACACTGGAAGAAGTGTTAAACGGCAGACACGTGGTGAGACGTCCGATAACTCCGTCTTCTACTTGTAATCTGATGCTGTGCAGAGCGGAAGGGAAGGGCCTCACTTCCCACCCCCCACCCCCACACTCCCCTTGAGGTGATTTATGATTGAGGACATCTTAATAAAAATATCAAAACAATCTGAGCTCTGCTGGGGAAGATACCGGTCGGTTGCGTACATCACACTCGACAGGCCAGTGCCTGGTACGGAAATATGCAGCTGTAGTTTGTTTGTTTTGTTGTTGTTTTCAGCGGGGGGTGGGATGGGGGTAGGGGGGTGGGGGGCACGGCTAACGCAAGGTGACATTTTACCGGGGCGCGCGCCTGCTTACCCCCTACTTCCGCGTGCCAGCCGACGCTCGACGAGGCGGTGCCCGTTGTTCAAATCCTCTGCCAAGGGTTTACGTCTCTGTCAATGAATCAGAAAAGACTTGAAAGTGGTGAAATTTGGAGTTGCACACGTCACCTGCCCTTTTAAAAGAGCACAGTGTGCTATCATTAAACACCCCGGGGGTACAGCGTGCTGCTTTTACTGAGTAAACACCCATCTGGAGTCAGCACAGATGCAGATCTAAAACTCCAGTGGAGAAACACGGCCCAGAATGTTCCAGGGACCGGATGACACCAGACCACCTCATTTTCTCCAGCTTCATCCGGGGTCTTGGTTGGATTTACACTGACTTTGGTCATCAACACGTTGTATTTCAGCATGTTTCAGGAACCACTGCAGGGATGCTGCTCATAATATTAATGATACATTTCTGCCTTAATGTGCTTCCTACACACAAGATGATCTCAGGCCACATAAACTAGCTCATCAGCTCCTGGCCTCGTCATCTTCTGAGAATGCTGGGTGTTAGGTTAGACTGAGGTAAAAAAACATTTTCTGTTTCATCATATCACAGTCAATGACCTCAATGCATTTCAATGGTATTTCATCTTTTAGACCAACTCAAAACACTGCGGGCTGCACAGTGGCGCAGTTGGTAGAGCTGTTGCCTTGCACCAAAAAGGTGCCTCCCACAGTCCAAAAACATGACTGTCAGGTTAATTGGTCTCTCTAAATTCTCTCTAGGTGTGAGTGTGTGTGTGAATGGTTGTGTGTTCTGTCTGTTTTCTGTGTTGCCCTGCAACAGACGGGCGATCTGTCCAGGGTGACCCCGCTTCTCGCCCAGAACGTTAGCTGGGGATTGGCACCAGCAACCCTCCTGACCCCATTAGGGACAAGGGCGAACAGAAGATAAATGGATGGATGGATAAATGGATGGATGGATGGATGGATGGACGGACGGACGGACGGACGGACAAAACACTGCAAAGCTGGTAAGTGAAAGAAAAACAACCCAAAAATGACACATACAAATCTGAAAAGTATGGTGCACATTTGTAATCATACCCTTCTACTCTGATGCTCATCAGATTTCAGTCTTCTTTTCAAGATTTTTTCCATCCATTTTCTACACCTGCTTGTCCTTGCATAGTCTTTGGCACGTGTCTCCAGCATTTATTGGATGAGAGGCGGGCTACACCCTGGACAGGTTGCCAGGCCAACACAGTTATATTCAGGACAATTATCCATGCACAATTAACTAGATTGCAATCTAGAGAGACCAATAAACCTAAACCTGGAAAACACCCACACAGGATTGGGGAGAACATTCAAACTCATGCCGAAAGACTTCAGGCCGGGATTCAAACCCAGGACCTTCTTGCTACAGGGCAACACTGCTACCAACTGCACCACCTTGCAGCCACAGTCAGAATTATTCTTGATTTCTTCAAATTATAAATAATCTTGAATCATTTGTCAATGATTGTTGACGGAGGTAGGTGTTGACCCTGTGGCTGTCCCAAGTTGTTGGGTGCTTGGGCAAGATGCTCCACGCTCATGCTGATGGTCATCAGAGGATCCAACAGGTGGCGCTGGTCCATGCCAGCCTCTGTCAGTGTGCCCCCAGAGCAGCTGTGGCTACTATTCAGTAGCTTTCCATCATCACTATATGAATGTGTCTGCAAAGGGATGAATGACTTTGGAGTCCTGTGGACTTTATAAAGCACTGTACAAGTACTAGTCATTTACCATAACTACTAAGAAATGGAATCAGGAATTAAATCTAATATTAATTGACTAAAATCAATTTTGTGATTGGTTATATGTTTGCTGAATATTTAATGGTGTTTCATGATGACGTTCGACGAACATCATCTGCAGACGTTTGATGAATGTTGATGGCAACGTTCAGCGGCCGTTGTGTGAACGTTCGATGTTAGCTGCTTCCAAAACAAATAGAAATAAAACCAACATAAACAAGAAGCAAACAAACAAGCAGTACTAAAACACTAATAAATAAATGGCTAATGATTCAGAATCCTGAAGCCAGAAGTTTTATAATCTAGTTTTATGTCGTAATATTTAGTTTATTTCAATGAAACACAACCAACTGTTGAAAGCATGACCAGTTCTTAACAGATTCTGTCCAAGTCTCCAAACTCTGCTGCTTGTAATTAATACAGTTGATAAACCATACAGACCACGTTGAACATTAATAATGCATGGTAATATTTACAAGTCATTGTGATTTTTTTAACAGCTTTTTGGGTTTTCTAAATGAAACCAAGTTTGTCTTAATTTGGGAGAAATCTTTGAAATCTGTCGTCAGGGTTCATAAACACAGGCCAATAACTTTCAAGTTCATGAAAGTAGACACTGATTAATGGTGTCAAATGATGTTTTGACAAAAATCTAAAGTCTAGCAAAGTCATTTGAAAACATTAGGAAATGGACACAGGAAGGGTTTTTTTTATTCCCTACATATATCCCATCTTTTTTTTTCTTCTTTTTTTTTTACTAGTCCCCTCAACAGCCCATGAAAACATTTTTTAAATTGGTTCCAGCATTTATTGATTTCCAAAACAGCGGCGATCTTGAAATTCGTGTCTCCCGAACAGCGAACAAAAGCATTCCTTCAAGACCAATTTTCCTCACCAGGAGCCGTGTGTATCCCAGCCCCGGCAAACTTGCATAAATGTCAAGAGAGACGTGCCCTCCTTTTGTTCGCCGCAGAAATTGCCGGCAGCTAATTTCCTCCAGGAACGCATTAACAAAGCAGTTAATTTTGTCATTAATTAAAAGGAATCACAATTCAGTGAGCACTTCAAATTAATCTGTTGAGATTTGCCCTCACACAATGCTCACTTTCTATTTTCTCTCACCAAAGAAACCGCAGCTCAAGAGCCGTGTTTTTGTTTTTTTTTCTTCTTCTTCTTCTTGTTTTTGGTCGTTATTGTTATTTTTTTCTTTATACTTGCGTCAGGTTGCTCCCGTGTGGTCCCGTTAGCAGAGCGTGTCGCCACGAGAGCCAGGTTTTCGAGGTGTAGTCGACCCTTCCCATAGAGCAAATAAATAAAATAACAGCATCATTACGGCAGGAAAGGTTTGGCTTATGGAAGAAAAACATGACACGTACGTATTGTCAAGGCATGAACACTCGAGTACGAAGTGACCTTTGGAGCGCCAAGTTCAGAGGAAATTAACGTTGTTTCCTTTGTCTCGTGTAAAGCAGCTAAACAGTTCCATAAGAACAGAAAAAAATAAAAAAATAAAAAATACCGCTTGATCTGGCTACTGGCCACGCGGAGCTGTTTATCTCCTCAGTCACTGGGTTATAAATACTAGTGTGCTTGGCGTCTCGGCAGTATGGAGCTACTTGGAGGGTGATAAGGTGCTAATTAGCGACTGTTAGCGCAAGTAGGAAAGAAAAAAAGCAGAGAGAAAAAACACGTCTACAGAATGAAGCACATCTTGCCACCGAATGTTCTGCTGATGATGATCCTTTTTCTTCTTTCGCCCGCAACTTGAGAGATGTCCCTTATTAACACCGCGTACAAGACAATCTCCCTCAGAACCCCCCCTCCCCCCTCCCAAATCTGATCCCCCCCCCCCACCCCCCCACCCCCCACCCCCACCCCCGCCTTTTTCTGCTTTCTTCCGGCAGAGCCAGGTCTGACAAATTAAGGCTGTGGAGTCATTAGATTAAGATAAGAACTTATCTTTTACTCTGAGACAGACTTTTATCTATTGTATTTTTCTTCTTCCCCCATCTCATTGCGCAGCAACTCAACCCCCCCACCCCCCTTTCTCCCTGTCCTTCTCCACACACACGCACACACACACGCCTCCCACCTTATTCACTTCACCACCGCCGCCTCCATTCAACATGAGATTGTTAAAGTAATTGGGATGTTATGTGACCACCAAGGCCAGATAAGTTTTTAACCCTGTCATGGGTTAACCTTTTTGCGTCTGAGGTAGGTCAAGAAAGGTGCAATTGGACACATGGTAAGTCTCATTTAAAGGGATCTTGATGCTGGCTTGAGATGGCCTGTATTTTGTGTGTGTGTGTGTGTGTGTGTGTGCGTGTCTGCAGATACATGAGCCTGGATGATTTCTGCTCGCCATCGGCGCGGGTTGGTATTGGGGCGTGAAGCGTATTTGCTTGGTGGTGGTGGTGAGTACGTCATTTCCAGACGCTCGACCAGGTTTCATCACAGAGCTATTTTAAATGACCTTTTAAAGTTAATCGCAGCTGTGCTCGGCTGAACTAGTATAAAGAGGATCCAGCCTCAAAACAGAAAGGGGGGAAAAATAATATCATCCACACAGGCGCGATGATTAGAGGAGTATAGCTCTTAGGGCGTTTGACAAACATTCACCGTCAGATGCTACGTCTTCGTCCAGACTCTGATTATCAAAGTATTCACATCCGACAATGTTTAGTGATGGGACTTGATAGAAATTTTTTATCTTGTTAATTGCTCAGGGCCTGTAATTAATTAATCACATCTCAGTCAAAAACAATATATGAG
Organism: Gambusia affinis; assembly: GCF_019740435.1. Classification (NCBI taxonomy): domain Eukaryota; kingdom Metazoa; phylum Chordata; class Actinopteri; order Cyprinodontiformes; family Poeciliidae; genus Gambusia; species Gambusia affinis. The sequence goes on from NC_057877.1 coordinate 3,524,406, forward strand.
CAACATTTGCGATCCCACAACTCTTTTTGGCTGCTAATTTATAGAATAAATAGACACATGAGCTCAACTTTAAGGTTATTCAACCATGAGATTGTTGCAACATGTTATTCTACCCATTCAGCTTTCCAGTGTTTCATTAATGGGACTTCTTTAAAAAATAAAATAAAATCCTTTACAAATGAGGGCTGTGGACGCTCACATGAGTATCTGGGGGACATTTGTGCTAGCTGCAGCATGTTTAGCATTGAGATGCTGTTTTATGCTTCAATAGCTTCACTGATAGGCTAACACCCTTTAGCACAACTTGAACAACTAGAATAGTATTTTTTCCAGAGTCCCATCAGATCTTTATTTGAAGCAAACCTTAACACCCAGTTGGCCAAGAGAAGCAGATTTGTCGTCCATTGCTGTTTGAGGATGTTGCTTGTACATCCTCAAGCTAAATAAATTCATAATTGATTTATTCAATTATGAATTTAAACATGGCATTTGACTTAATGTCATGTTTTGATCGTTGAGTCCATGTTGCATGACTTTGTGTTTTTGTGTTTGTTAGGATGTAAAGCACTTTGAAAGGCCTTACTGCTGAAATGTGCAATTCAAATAAAATTTGATTGATCGATTGATTGATTGATTGACAGGTGTACCAGAAACGTGGAAATACAAAGGTTCAATACATAATGGGAAGAGTACAGCAGTGCATGTTGTGATAACTTCCTGAAGTTTCAGAAAGAGCAGGAGTGTATCTTTGTCGACACACAGTTGCTACGAACACTAACAATCAGGTGCGAGTCCACCTGCCTTGTCCTGCATTAAAGAGAGAAATTGTTGCAGAAACAAAAGAGTGCTTGTACCTGTTACTTATTAGACTAAGAAGTCTACCTTCTGGGCTCCGGCTCAGACTTCTCAATCTGAAACTGAATCTAGCCGGAACCCTTGCAAGAAAAAAAAAATTTGATTATTTGCATTAAAATTTAAAAACTATGTAAGTAATTTATTCATATAAATGTCTGAAAGTCCTGGCCCAACAGTTTTATTTGATATACCATGGTTCTTCAAGCTTTTTTAAACACAAAAACCTGACAAGTTCGCTATGCGTTTATATTCAGCCCCTTTTATGTGTGTTATCGTCGAGTAAACTCCAGCACAAGCAGATGTCTTTAAAAGTTCAGCAGCTTGTAAATCGAACGTAGCACAGTTGAAAACCTTTGAAGACTCGGATATGCAGGCCAGACAAGAAGAGCATTCATCAGAGAAGCAGCTAAAACACCAATGGACTGTGCTGACTTCTCATTCACTTTATTATAAATAATATGTTTGGTCCTTCCTTTTAGTGTTTAATCCTGTTTCTCAACAGTTAAAGGAGCTATTGCTGCCATAGATGTTTCCACTGATCCTGAGCTAATCTGTTTCTCACCTAGATCACTCTTCTAATTTGAATTTAACAGAAAATAGTCCTGGACCGATGCTTCTGTGTTCTCAGTCAACCCTCCCTCGGTTGTGACAGATGGCCGCTCCCAGTGAGCTATACACCCAAAATGTCTTTGTGTTTGGATTAATTCGATCATATATTTCTGTTTGTCTTGTAAGGCGCCTTGAGATGACAACTCTTGTAAATTGTCACTGTTTACACAGCTGAATTGAGTTTAAATGAGTGATTACAATATTTGGCCTTTATTAGATTGGTAAAAAAATCAAAAAATCTTTAGATGTCAAATTTGTATTTTACCACAAGCCATGTTGGGGTGACAACCAGTTATAGAAATATGCTGGTCAGATGAGGCCAAGATTCTACTGGTGGGTCGACATGAAAATTGCCTCATGTGGCAGAGAACTAACATACCACCCCAATGGTGGAGAGAGGGGCAGCAGTATCAACTGTGGAGATAGGTGGCTAAAAAAATAATAATAATCAATTTTATTTATAACGGCCTTCAAATAAAAATTTGATAGCTAAAAGAAAACCCATTTCAAGAAGACCTGAAACTGTGTCAGAGCTTTACGGGGTTTCACACCTGACAGTCTGGTAGACTCAGTACAACTGAGGACCAAAATTGCAACGTTTGGTCCATTTTCACACAGTGAACCGCTGGTGCTGCTCACTCTGTGTCAAACGAACCAACTTTTTGAACCCCCTGTTCCCCTCCTCACCTGTGGTGGCGCTGCACCAGGAATCACTGAAAGAAACGACATGAAAACCTCTGAAGTAGATATAACCCAGTGAGTTTTAGCACCCACTGATATTCCTCTTGACCCCTGAGGCTCCAAGGCTCTGAGCACAAGCAGAGACTAATGCAAGGATGATCTCTCATCAGAGATCTGTTAAAACCCTGGGGAAAGTAGACTGATTGAGTTATGTGGTTCTGTGCTTCGTCTCTCACACTGCACACTCTCTCTGAAAAGTAAAAAAAATAAAATATATATGATTAGTTTTGTAATGTTAAAAACTAATCATAGTTATGGTTAATTCATTGTTTTTTCCTGCAATGTAAATCACAGAAAAAATAAAATTTAACCAAGTTATTTGATGAATAACTTGGTTAAATGGGATTTAAAAATTACATTTCAAAATAAAGACTTCTTGCACAACTCACAAACTAACTTAGGATTGGTCTGACTTGAACAGTGACCATTTAAGCTAACACTTATTTGCACTAACAAACAGACACTTTGTACCATTATTGTATTTCATTGTGTTTTCATAATGTTATTCCTCTAACATATTGTTAACGGTTGCTATACCGCGCAACATAAGTTAGAGCAACTCATCTGTGACTCCAGTCATTATTTTGCTTGACTCTAATTACCTTTGACATCCAACCAACCTAGCTATTGGCTCAAATTCTTCTCCTACTTAATTATCCTAAATATGCTCCAAAGACACTGAGCACAACTTCCTTCTTCAGAAAATGTAAACACAAATGGAGTGGCGTCAGATTTTAGTGGTTGTAGGATTTCTATTTTGTTACTGGTAAAAGGTCATGAGCCATTTCTCACGCAAGAGCTATAACCGCATGTTTGTTTTGGTTGTATTTACCTAGAATGCCCTGGAATTGATTTATTTTTCTTCCTGCTTTTGGAGCGGTGTCAGGTCCACTTGGTGCTCACATTATGCATTCGAACCGCGGGTTTTAAATTTGTAGGTGGGTCAGAGTTTGTGTTTTTGGTCCAAATCAGAGTTTGTTTAGGCATTTACACCCACCAAATGAACCGGACTTTCTTGTCAAATAAAGTAGTGCTTGGTTAACGCAAACTGAACAGGGCTGGTGTGAACGCACTGAACAACAACACTGAACTTACAACCACAGACAGTGCAGTGGTTTAGATCAATGTTGAAGGGGCAGTATTATGTATTTTCCAGGCACATAGTGCCATTTCATAACACCATCAAGTAATTGTTTCCTCAAGTTGTTTAAAAAATTGCTGTATATATCAAATATAAAAAAAATTGGACTTTGGAATTTAACACTTTGAAATTGCGTCTCTGTCTCATTAAAAACTTTTGCTCTTTCTGAAACTTCAGGAAGTGATCACAACATGGCTCCTCTACTAACTCTCTAATAACGTTTTTACCAGCATTTCACTGAGAAGAAGCTCCTATAAGGAGCTCACTTAATGTGCAGTTCCACCTGGTGTTTGCTAATTGCTGCTGGCTAGTCTGAAGGAGCTGAGTGGGGGAGCTGAAGGGGAGGGGCGCTCTGTGAGGAGGAAGCTGAGTTGCTGCAAATCAGAGGAGGAGCTTCGTCCCCGAAGGCGGAGCTAGGTCCACCCAGGTGGTTTTGAACAGCTATGTGGTTGCCATGGGAGATTAAAAGATTTCTCAAACATGCTTGAAAGAATCAAAGCAGCACTTTGTTTTTGAGGAAGGAATAACATTTGAACATGTAGTAGCTCAAAAGTCAATTTTGCATACTGCCCCTTTAATATAACATAGTAAAAGTTAAAACCTAAATGAAATCGAGACTCTGTGAGAAGACTTTTGCAAACCACTCTGTTCTGAGCACGACCTGCAGTGACACCATTACAGACTCAGAATGCCATCCAAGGCTCTCTTCAGCACATTTATCATAATTGATGAACACGACCGGAGAAAGAGCACTACCTGTATTGATGGCGCTCTAACGCCTGTTAGCACACTGCACTCAGTTCAATATCTAAGTCAGTACAGCGCTCGATGACATTGATCAATATGATGCACTTTCTGTTTTTCAGAGGCAGCTAACTAACAACATCACCAGCCTGACACACACACACCCGCACACGCACGCACTCCACGGGTGGGAGGTGACTCTCTGCGCCACGCCCTCATCAAGCTCGTTACGGCCAATAGCCAGCAGCTGAGCATGAAGGCCGAGAGAAGACGCTCCAGCCTCATCTTTAAAATTGAGATAATGGTGTTTACAGTTTGCTCTCAGTCCGCAGCTGGCAACAAACTCCGACGGGAGGAGGGACGGAGCTGGACTTTTGATTCTGTCACTTTCTCAATAATTAATGCTCTCCTCTGGCAATTCTGATCCAATATGTAAATAGTTTCTCATCCCATTATGCAGAACATTGACGAATGTGACAAAATTCCCAAAAAAAAAAAAATAGATGACAGGTCCAGCTCACGCGGCTATGGGCGAGCGCCACAATACACTAATGACCCCCCCGGCCTTTAATGTCATCCCATCTGAGACATTAGAGAATTCGAAATTAAAGGTACAGTTTTTGGCCCGCACGACAAAGCGGCGCCCGTCTCTTCTGAGCGCACATCAGACAGGACGCGGGCCGGGCCGAGCTTAAAGCTAGTTAGAGCTCACATCAAAGGGACGTCATCGCACCCGACGGCAGCGCCTGCCATTTGGATCCCGCTGAATCCCATCCTTTAGTTGCATTTTTCAAGCGCCTCTCCCTCCTCTCAGGCTTCCACGTTTAAACGCCATTAAAACGGGGGAACGCAGTGCTTTCCTCGTCTGCCGCGGCCTTCGTTATTCCGCGGACTTGTCCTTGTTATCTCGATGGCAGTAAACAAGGCGCTCCTCTTATTTCTCGGCTCTCATCGCATCGAGCCGTCTGGCAAAGTGGTCAAGAATGCAGAAGCAATTAGAGCTACAAAGAAAACGTCTAGATCTCAACAAGGTGCTGCGGAGACCTTTGAAACGAGGGGATTCGTTGTGGAAATGCCCCCAGCAGCCGCCGCCGCCATCGCCGCCATCGGGCTGGAACTCCTTTGTGTCAGGTGTTTTTTTTTTTGTTTTTTTTTCCTCTTTTTTTCCCCTCATGTTTCGCTTTGAAAAGTGATGAATCTAAATGCTCTGATCATGCAGCTGAGGATTGTCCTCTTCACAAAAGAGGCACACAGATCTGATTGCCTCGAACCTCAAAAGCACTGAATCCCCTTCTGGGGTTTTCACGCCTAAACCTTCGCTGTATTTTTACCGTGGTTTTATGTGATGGAAAGACATTATTTAGTCTACAATTATGAAGTGGAAGCACAATTCTCCAAGATTTTATTTGACATTTTTGAAAATAAAATTCCAGAAAGTAGTAAGAGGTGGGCGAATCGATCCAAAATATTGATTATAGCCAATACCAAGTTGCTAGCATTGGATGGATACTACTGTAGCATGGTGTGATGGATACCATCTTGAAATGCTGGTTTATTTTTGTATTGTGGTTGCTGAACTCTACCTCAAATATGATATTTTGATTTGCTTTCAAATAAATTTTTTTCACACTTGATCTAGAGAAATTTTCCTTTGTTTGTCATGTTATGTTATGAAGGTATTATTGCAGACACCTCCTACAGATTCCGTCTGTTTTAGGGAAATAAGTCAGCGGAAAAAAAATCACAAAAACACCTGAAAGTCAGCAACAAAAGTAAGTAATAAGTAATCAGTACTGGTATTTGCATCAGCGATACTGGTTCTGTATTTACTTGGTATCGCATCAATATTTGTCTGGACTGGACTTTGACTGGGCCACTCTTGGCACTCAAAATACTCTTTGATCTGAAGCAATTTTATTGTAGCTTTGGCTGAACGTTTAGCATTATAGTCTTGCTAGAAGTCGAGCAGTTTTTTTCCCTTCCAGAACTACTCCCAGTATCAGTTCCATCCATCCTCCCATCAACTCTGAGAACTTCTCCTTGGATGCTGGAGACAGCAGCCCGCTCCCCGGTTCTGCTGCCTCCAGGTTTCGTTGTGACGATGGGGTGTTACGTTTTACACAATTCTGAAGGTAGACCAAGAAATATTTGTTTCATCTGACCACAGAACCTTCTTCCATATCTCTGCAGCTCCTCCAGAGTCACAGTGAGTCTCTTTGCTGCCGCTCTGATGAATGCTCTTGAATTTTCTTGGCAGTTTTGCAGTCGTATCAAACTTTTTCTGCAACCAAATCTACTTTATAATTGACAATTTCCTCACTTGGTCCTTTTTATTCACTTATGTTCTCTAACAAACCTCTGAGGCCTTCATAGCAGAGTTAGATACACTTAGTGAATGACATACAGGTTGAGCTTCACTAATTAGGTGACAGTTGACTGTTGGTTACCATGGATTTTATCTGGGGACATAACAAGGGAGGCAGAACACAAATACATGGATCTTGAATTTTCTTGAACCTTTGGATTTTGATGTTTGTGGTTTTAAGGTGACAAAATGTGGAACGCTGCTGCAGCGATACACATAATGTCATCGCTGAGAGCACCAAGTCATACCTGATGTGTGTGTTGTGTCGAAGGGATTTTTTTATTTTGTTAATTTCCATGTTTGCGCCCGCGGGGATCATTAAAGTTTCATCCCGATCTTATCTTTTGGAGGCATAATCTCAAAATCTGTTTGAGTACGTTCTAACAGGCTTTTCCGCTGATGCAGTAATCTGTGTCTAATTTATTTATATTTTTTTAAATTTAATTCGAAATCCACTTTGAGGTTGCTCGGCGTCGGCTCGGGCGGGGCCAACATGTCGGCCGGTGAAATTCGTTGCTCGGCGCCGCTTCTGTGTTGACAGTAAAATTATTAGCAAAGAGAAAAAAAAGGCAAAGTCAAAACTTAGAAACAGAGACAGATACATTTGACTGTCGCCCCACCATCCTCTTCCTTCCCCTCCCCACCCGTCCACTGTATCATCGCCTTAAGCTGCCAAGAGAGTGTATTAGGGTGAATTCATGAGGGTCCTCTGTAATAGGCTGGCACAGGCGCAGGCACAGCCTGTGGAACCTTGCAGGCTGCTGAGGCTGGTCTTGGCATCGCTCTTGGCAGCTATGTGGTTCTGTGCTTCGTCTCTCACACTGCACATTCTCTCTGAAAAGTAAAAAAAATAAAAAAATAAATAAAAAAAAGCAAAAAAGCAAGTTTTAACTAGCTGGTCTTGCCACTCCTTTATAAATGAGGAAGCTCTTGGCATAAATAGATCTACATGTTCATTTGGTATATTAAGAGAGACACACAGTTAAAGAGTGTTCATTACAATTGTAAATTTCTGCCCTCAGGCCCTTCGCCCGGCGCTAGATTACATGAGGTCTATGCTCACGGACAGCGCCTGGCATCTGATTGAGGGTCCAGTGCAGCTAATTAATTTCATTAGAAAGTGAAGTCATCTTCTAGCAGGAATTAATATTTGGAGCGTCATGTTGCTAATTTATTTCCAGATTTAATTAGCTCAGAGAAGAAATGTTGCTTGGGCAAGAGGACTTTTTAATTATCAGCTTGGATAAATTTGAAAATGTTGATGCCTAAGGGTTGAGTTAATTAAAACCTGCATTATTTTAACTTTAATTAGCTCCCATCTTTGTTTTTCTTCACCATATGGCCATGTCCTGTAGTCAAATTTAGTTAATTAAGCTAATTAAGCTAATCATTTTAATTACTCAAGACAATGTGATTGGATAGGGGATGACTACAAGTTTATGGCCAAGTACTTGTTTTTCATTAAGTTGAAGGGACAGAGTTATTTCTGATTGCAGTTGGCAAGCATAGCCGAGTACTTTGAGAATGTGACAGCCTCTGCGATATTAAGGCTGAAGTCTAATTGCATTCCTTGATATTAAAAAAGGCAAAATATTATCACCAGCACAGCTCCAGATAAGGGGAAATGGTTTGGTACACCGTTTTCATTAGCTGCAGCGATCAAAATTGTGCTGCTGATTTCCGTCTTGTAAAGCGTTGATATTGTTGGCAACCTGGTCCAATTGCACAAGAAGATATAGGAACACACTAAAACAAAAATCCTTATTTTTTTCTAGCCTCACTTTCACACAGTGACAATTGCTACACAGAAGATTATTGCCGTCAGTTGACCCGTTGTTACTTGTCAGAAAAAGACCAACCTAAAAATACTCCAAATCCAGTTCCCAGCTGATTTCTTTGCACACCAGTAAGGCTTCTAAGTTTTTACTGACCAATGTGGACTCTTTGTGACATTTAGGGAGCTTGGAGTCAGAGGGAATGTTTACTACCACAAGTGGGGAGGGAAAAACAAAATTGAAGGGTCTAATAATGAGCAGATAGTGCACGTAGTTTCTTCTGACCACAGCAGGCCAGAGAACAGAAATTGTAATTGGGTAACAGGGTGTGTGCTTGCTGGTGAGACGGGACCCTGCCCTTCCTGTCTCTGACCCCAGAGAGAGCAGTGGCCGGGGTGGGGCGTTGGTTCTCTGTGAGCCGCTAGCAGCTGTGCGTCAGTCTGGACACAGGCTGGGCCCATCCAGAAGCCAGTCGTAGCTGACAGATGCAGAAGCTAAGCCCAATAATGAAATAATACTGGGAGACATCATGTCCGTGGTTTCCATCATTGTTAAAAGATTTTGGTACTGAGTACCCCCACTTAGGTAATTTGTTTCCATGTATAATCCTATTGCTCACTATTAAATTAAACCAACTGGTCATTTCAGTTTGGAAACTATAAATAAACTGGTTGCTATGTGCTTGGGCAGTATGTGGGACATCTCATCTGATTAGAGGGGGAAGCACTTAATAATTTGTACTGCAAAAAAAAAAAAAGGTGACCTTCAGTGTTAGGTGACCTCAGTGGTCTGCCACACATATGGCCCTGTAATATTACTAATGTCTGTTCCTAATGTATTTTTTTATTTATTTATTTTTTTAACAATCCAAATCCAAGGCCACTCTCCACAAATTGTTTCGGACAAATGTCGATGTGTGGTGAGATGGCAGAGTGAGGCGTATCAGAGCTGTATGTGTGGTTCAGAGTGGTAACGTTCCGGACCGCGGTTGAGAGATCAGAGCACCCCTCTGTGCTTTTATCACAGCGAAGCCAGGTCGTCGTCCACACAGAGGGGAGCGACGCCACAGTTGCGCTGTTGGGAAACAGAATACCTACACACTTGTTTTTAACCAAATGGGAATATTTCAAGTCACAAGTCAGTTGTTAACCAAGTGTACCTGTGGTACTTTCTACTGTTTTTGAGAAACCTTTTGTAAACCAGACCTGAATGTTGAACGGTTGATTACTTAAGAGAAGATTAGTTACTATCACAACGCAGATGACACACAGCTCTACATTATGATCTCACCAGGTGACTCCATGAACCCACACAAACACTGAACAGATGTTTAGAACAAATAAATGTGTGAATGTGCCATAACTTTCTTCTGTGAAACAGAAACAATTATCTTTGGACCTAAAGAGGAACAATCTAGTCAATCCACAGCTTCGGTTATTACACCTACAAGCTATTACAACTAGATCAGTCCTGAAACCTGGGTGTAATGATGGACTCTGACCTGAACCTTCAGAGCTACATAAAGACAGTTCTGTCACCTGAAGAACATTTCCAGGATTAAGGGACTAATGTCTCAGCAAGATCTAGAGAAACTCCTCTTAGTTGTATTTATTACTGCAACAGTGTCTTCACAGGTCTGCCTAAAGAATCAGTCCTCCAGTCGCAGCTGATCCAGAACGCTGCTGCTGCCGTTCTGACTAAAACCAGTTAGGTAGAGCACATATCTCCAGTTCTAAAGTCCTTACACTGGCTCCCTGGAGCTCAGAGAATGGACTTTAAAATACTGTTATTGGTAAATAAGTCACTGAACGGCTTAGCACCACAATACATTAAAGATCTGCTGTTGATGTATCAACCTTCCAGGCCTCTCAGGTCTTCTGGTTCTGGTTCCCCAGAATCGAACCTGGAGACACAGCATTCAGCCTCTATGCACCACAAATCTGGAACAAACTTCCAGAAAACAACTGAAACACTGAGTTCATTTAAATCAAGGCTAAAAACCCAATAATAACTGGAACATTGATGGATACTTTTGATGGGCATTGATGATTTTAACGATGGCACTTGACAAAGTATGATGTCTGTTAATTGGTTTTCACAATTGTTGACAGAATAATGTGTGTTTTTCATGATGTAAAGCACTTTGAACTGAAATGTCAATCAAATAAACAATAGATCGACTGAACAGTTGAACAAATTGTAATCTTGTGTTTAAATAGACAAAAGCAGACATTTGCATGTAGTCTCTATTCTGTATGTATGGAGTAGCATCTATAATGTTGACCCATTAGACCTGAGGCTCCTCATGCATCACTGGGTGCTGTCCCTCAACTTCACTGGGAATTACCTGGTGTGGTGTGTACTGGTGAGTGAGTGAACAACGTTTTTGTTTCTTAATGAAGAGCATTAGCCTCTCACTTCTGCTAGCCAGAAGTCTGTCAACCAATGACAAGGCAAAACAATGCAAGAACATATTCTCAAAGATCAATAAACCTTAAATCCAAATGAACTTTTATCACTAAAAATGGAAGACATTTTAAATATCCAAAATAAATTAACAAAACGAATCAAATGAATGGTGAAGTCACTAAAAACAAAATCATCCTTAAGGAAAGGACTACCAAAGCACCAGACTGAAGACTTTTGTCATCCAGTTTTTGGTAGACAAAAAAGAAGGAAAAGTGAAAAATGATTAAATCATGCAAATGGAAATTATTGAGTTTGTTTTAATTTATCAAGCGAATAATTGATTTATTGATTATTGTGACAGGCTTTCTTGCAGGACATTTAAAGAGCTGCACACAGTTAAAATAAGCAAAAATATCCAGGCAGAAATTTGAAACTTGGGTCGTAAAGGGTTAAGAGGATCTACGTAGAAAACGTCAAATTTTACCACTATAAAGTGAATGGACATGCAGCCAAAGTTTCACAAGCTAATAAACGACGCTAACAAAATGACCAACCAAACACAGTTTCACAGGGATTCATAAAAGTTGCTAACAAAAAAAAAAAACCTAACCATAATCCTAAAATGATGATTTATGATTTAATTCTATCATTCAGCTTAATTCTCACAAAAACAGTCACAGAATCAAAGAGAGTTTCTGTTAATTTTAGCCCTCATAAACTATTTAAAGTGATGACAGTCTGAGGCTGCTTTAGAGCGAGTCCAATCTGAGCCCCACCACTGGCCAAGGAGCTCTCAGTGAGGAGCAGCTTAACAGATCAGATGAAAGGAAGGAATCATGGAAGCTTCAACCAGCAGAGAGCAAGGAGAGCATCTGCTCAAAGGCCACCTCCCCACGCCCGGCTCACCATCTCCAGAAGAAGTCGGGCATGGAGCCTCCATCTCCCCAGCTCCTCGCTAATTCCAGTGCCCCCGCCACACGCGGGCTAATTAAGGCCATGCATTTATTTATGACTGAGCTCATTAAACAGGGAAAAAGATGGTCGCCGCTCTGAAAACACATTAGTCCCGGAGGAAACTGCCTGTGAAGTCGCACTCCTCGGGGCTGTTTCAGGTCACAGACTCTGAATCTTTGTGACATATGAAGAAACAGCGAGATGTAATGCCTTTTAAAAGAAAGAAGATTTTTTTTTAAAAATCAGTTTGGAGACCAAAAAAAAAGAAAAAACTGAGGGCGGAGTGATGGATTCTTGGGGGTGTATTTGAAGCTGCTTGAACTGGTCCCATAATTACATCTATAGGTCAGCGACCGGGTGGTGTGGGTGGAGGAGGGGGTGGGAAACTCCTCTCCCAGGTTTTTGCTTTGCTTTTCTTTTGTCCTCTGGTGTTTGTGAAAACTGTTTGGTTCCCAAGGCGTTTCTTCTAATTCACAATGACAACTGCTGCAGAAAGACAGCAGCAGAGTCATTAGCAGAAATAACTACTCAGATGAACACAAAGTGTCCTCGCCCTGAAAACCCTCCCACCTCCACCCACTTCTTTTTATATTACTACGGTATTTAAGTTCATTTCAGACTGAGTCGGCGCAGCGCCGTGAAGTAAAATGCAGGGGATATCCCTCAGGTGTACTTTGTCTCCCCGGAGTGCTTCCTTTTCTCACTGTGTGTGTGTGTGTGTGTGTGTGTAAAGGGCATAGACGTAGAGATCTTAGGCAGATCCTTCCCCCTCTCGTAATTGCAGAGATAATGCCAAATCACACACTCCTTTGCTGAGCCAACTGGCATCTTGATTTAGTGCTTTTTAATAGCTTGAACTCCGAAGACATCGAGAAATTACTTCTTTTTTTTTTTTCTCTTCTTGAACTTTTTGAGCTGTTGGTGGAAAAAGTTAAGATGGCGGGCCTTTTAGCCGTTGCTAGCATCCGTAGCTCCCGATGAGTTTGGATCTGGAATGTTAGGCTACGATAGCGACAACTGACATTATCAAAGCCTGCACATGAATTCTGGGTAAATATTGACTTTTATTGCTAAAAACGATTTAACTTTCTTTTGTTTTTCAAAATTAGCATTAGCATTTTGGTCATTTTAAATGTATTAAAGGCAAATAATCGATATTAACAAAGTCTAGACAAATATTGATTGACTTGGAGAAATTCCTAAAAATGATTTCTTGGCCTTTTGTTTACAGTTTGTTTTTCAAAATTAGCATTAGCATATTGGTCATTGTGAATTTTTTTTTTTGGGGGGGGGGTTGCCAATAAAGTAACATTTTACCAAAACCCGACATCTCACACATGATAGACTAAAAAATCTCTTAACTGTAATAGCTGCAGCTAATAATGTGATGACACACTAGACGGTATAGTGGATTGCATGTTTTTCATATTTATTCCTTGATTATTGAGGATTTCTGAAATATTTAAGAAATTTGGATTGTCCATTTAAGATGTAGATAAAAACTGTTTGTTTTTTTTAGCTAATACTAATTTTACATTGTTTTCATTCTTAACTGTACACATGGGATGCTTTAAGAAGTTTAAATTATTAGCATCCTCCTCTTCAGTAAGTGAGGCAGCGCTGAATGTAACTGTAGAAGCTGATCTGTGTTTGGACCGTTTTGATTTAATTGAGCCACGTACCGCAGGCTACTTAAGGTAGCTGTAATTAAACCTTTACTTAAGGAACCTTCTCTCCATCAAGATGACTTCATAAATCACAAACCAGTTTCTAATCTATCTTTCTTATCTAAGATTCTTGAGAAAATAGATGCTAACCAAGTGTGTGAGCATATAAACCGATCTCATCAAGACCCTTTAACAGCTCTACTCCGGTTTAAATCCTGTCTGTCTGACAGATTCCAGTTTATAAATGAATATGTAAACGAGAAATCTTCTTCAGACTCCAGGGTTGCTTGTGGAGTACCACAGAGCTCTGTGCTTGGTTCAGTTCTTTGTGGAATATATCTGGTTTCAATTGGAATCAGACAGGATCAGAAAAGTTTTAACTGTTATGCTGATCATACTCTATCTATCTAATCATAAACCCTAATGAATCAAATCAGTACAGGCATGTAATAAAAACCTGGTAAAAAAACCCTAACTTTTCAGCTTTCTGACAAAACAGATTTTGTCATCTGCTTTAACTTGATCAGAATAGTATACATAGCCTCCGAACATGTCATTTAAACAAGTTTAATGTTTCATCTCGTGAATATTGCCAAAATTTAGAAATATCCTGGCCAGTAGTGAAGCTGAAAAACTACTCCATCCACTTGTTACTTCAAGGCTGAATTGCTGTAAATCTTTACTAACAGGAAGTCCACAAAATCCAGCTAAAAAGTTTAAACCCTGCAGCAGTCAAGTTCTAATGAAACTGAAAAAGAGGGATCATATTTATTCTACTTTATCAAACATTATACGAAATCAACAGCAAAGATTTAAAAGGATCTCAAAGAGTCTCACTTTTTAGCTTCTGACTTAGTTCCTGCTCCTCGTAAAATGTTTCAGCTTTTACGTTGTTCAGTCCAGAATGAGAGGTTTTATTACAGATGTGTTTTAATGTAGGGCAATAATGCTGAAAGCATATAAGAGACATTATGTGGCAACTTGCACTGTAAAAACACAAAATATTACCAAGTTATTTTGGTCTGGTTCCTTGGTTCACCTAAAATGAGAAAAACTAATTTAAAAGCAACTTTTCAGCAAGATATAGGAGCTTGTTTTGAGTCAGCAACTCAATACTGATTTTAAAAAGGTACTGGTTCCATCAAATAATTTTATTTATAACAAGACATTTTCTAAGTGAAATAATCTGCCAATGAAACTAATACTTTTTAAAATCAATATTAAGGAATTATTGACTCAAAAAGAGTTTGTCTTCCTGAAAAGTCTTGTAAGTCAGTTTTGTCTTATTACAAGTGTACTAAGATACACACAACATGCATTTATTTATAATTATTGACCAGGCATCCACTGGTTGGTGCCAAATCTGATCAATCAATCTATTAAAGAAATTGCTTGAAATGTGCAGTGCTTTTGTTTAATTTTTGTTTTTTCTGGACTTGTGCAGACGGTGGTGGTTGACAGACAAGCGCCGCGGCGTGTTTGCGATGCGGCAGAGACGGAGGGGCTCAAACCAATCCGCAGGATACCCGCTCAGCGCTTCGTTTCAGGACGGCTGATAAACAACAGCATTTGGTGACCTTTCGCTGTTCTTATGGGGGATTTAACCCCCTGCTCAGAGCCGCACCATGCTGCTGGCTCCAGCAGACACCAGCACAACGAAACGCCACAGCTCAGATGTGGTGCAGGACGCCTGCTCTGACAAAATAAGAAAATCAAAAATTCTGGTTTGTTTCTCCAGAATCACCATTAGTATGAGGAGTGACTGCTGTGTGCGTGTGTGTGTGTGTGTGTGTGTGTGAGGCGAAAGGAAGCGTCAAACTCTTCACACTCTGGAGGGCCGTGTGTGTAAGATGCTTTCAGCAGCAAGCAGGAACTAGTTGTGCACTTTCTGGGAGAGGAAGCTCTGAGTGTTTGGAGTACTCAGCCCACTTAATGCATTATTATTGAAACTACATTCTTGGGAGGAGTGGAGGGGGGGATGGAGAACTTTACAGGAGCCAAACCAGAGGAGAAGAAGAAGAAGAAGAAAGGAGCTGTCTGTGGGGGAATGCTTGCAATATTCTCTTGTGAAATGCAGTTTTTTTTATTTAGTTATTTTTTTGCTTTGGAAGTTAATTCTTTCAATTCTTCCGGTGGCTAAGAACCAAAACTATTCATACTCCCGGGAGATTTAGATGTAAAATAATTTTCCTTAAAGCAAAATGACGGCTTTTGGTAGAAAACTCTCAAAAGACAGAAGAATATGATATATATATATATATATATATATATATATATATATATATATATATATATATCTATATAGATATATATATATATATATATATATATATATATATATATATTTTTTTGGGGGTCATAGCGGTTTGAATACAAATGTGTGCCAGGCCTATCATATTTTTTATTTATTAAAGAGGCAATACTGTGTGTTTTCCAACTACAGTGTCATTTTATATCACAATCAAACAACTATGTTGGCTTAAATTATTATGAAAATGATGAAAATATCAAAGATAACTTTAAAAAAATATCTGATTTCGTAATTAAACGCTTTGAAACTGAGTCTCTGACTCATTTCACAAAACAGCAAAATCAACTTTTTTGAAACTTACATCATGTTATAATGTTTTTCTGTCATCAAAAATACACCTGGACTGTTAATTTGATTCTTTCATGCATGTTTGATAAATGCATGAAAGAATCAAACATTTGGCTTCTTCAAAAGTGCCACCTTTAGAAGAAGCTCCTCCTTGGAGCTGTGAGCTTCTGCCTCACGACTCCCACACTCAGCTCCTTCAGACTAGCCAGCATCAATTAGCAAACACCTGGTGGATCTGCGCAACAGCAGAGCTGCTTCTCAGTGCAAAGCAAGTAAAAATGTTGCTAAAGGATTAATAGAGAGATGTTGTGGTGACTTTCTGAATGTGGAGCTTCAGAAAGAGGAAATTCTGAGAGACGGAAGAATAATTTCAAGGCTTTAATTTTTAAAGTCAAATTTCTTTAAAGTCATATTTCATATACAGCATTTTTTAACAACTGAAGTTAACGTAGTTACTTGATTGTGCTATAAAATGCAATTTGTGGCTGGGAAATACATAATACTGGTTGGTGTTTCTGAAGCTCCTTCTCCACTGGAGATTAAACATAAATTAATCCAAGCATCACTCCAGGCTTGTTTTTGATTAAATTATAACATTATAGCGTGATGTAAAGCTAAAAACCCCCCCAAAAACATCCCCTTCTTATGTACTATTGTCCCTTTAAATACCACCTGTCCTTTTCCTCCCGCTTCACCGTTACGCGTGACCTTGTGTCGGTCCACCACGTAAAGTCCCAACAAAGTCTGCGGTTGCAAAGCTGACAAAATGTGTCAGAGCTTAATACTTGAGCGAGGCGCCGCGTGGAAAAGCGGTCGTACCGGTTCCTCTGGATGAAAGCGCAGCCACCCAGGTAAAGTTTCCACTCAGACTAAATGCGGCTTCGAGAAGACAAGAGTCCTGTGGGCACGAGGTGCTCCGTTTCCCTCGCCCATTATGAGTGCATTTACGCTCTGAAGGACATCGGAGTGTAAAGCGAGCCTCTTCTGGTTAGCAAAAAGCAACACTTCAACCGGGAGGCTCGCGCCAGAGTTCACAGCATACATAACAGACAGGATAGTGTTACCTGCCACTATGGGCCAAACACGACTGCCAATAATTGCCTTACCAATATTTGCATGTCCCTCTTAGTGTTATTGAACACCCCGCTAAGTAACTGAGCACCGCGGCCCCGGCACTATTTTAAGTTGTTTGCTGATTCCATGGTGGGCTGAAACAAGACAATTATGAAGCCCATTTCCCTCCATTATGGCGTTTTAAGGGGCCTCAGCTTTCATTGAAAGCTTAGATCCTGGCATGCGTTGTATAAATAGTCTCGCTGGAAATGGAAGGCAACTTTTGTGGAAATGGTATTTTCTAAAATAAACGATGCGCATGAAGGGATTTGCCAAGTATTGCCAATGACTACTGGTAGGAGTAAATATGGTTGAACCTCTTATTTTTGACCTTTAATCGAAACACATTTGACAATACAAAACCTTTCCCCCCCAACACCAGCTGATGGTATTGTCATGGATGGAAATAGAGAAATGCCAGAAATATGGAAATAAATATGTGTCGCCATCAGAATAGGAAAATTTTAAAAACTTTGGCTTGTCAGCTTCATAATCTGTAGTTGTTTGGACTCTTAGGACTGGACCACATTTAGCCAGATATGTCAAAAATATATATTTTTATACGTGTCAGACTTTCATCTACACCACATGTAAAACTCAAGGCCCCCGGGGGCCAAATCTTGCCCGTTGTAGCCTTTCATATGGCCCTCTTGACCCCATATTACATCAATAGGTCCCTCCAGGTTTTTCACAAATCTGCAACATTTACTCAAAATCAACAGATCCCACATTTTTTCTGATTTTACAGATTATTTTCTTCAAAAATGGTCAAAAACATTTAGCTTAAGTCACTGCTACCTCAGCCTAACTTGATGTCAAGTGATTGAAAAGTAACAAAAAGTGACATTTAACATGATACGTTAACGCAAATATCGTAAAAAATCTATTACAAATTTTTTTGACTTGGCACCACAAAAACAAAAACACAAAAACAATCTAAATTCTGGAGTGTCTAATGGGTTTCTTCAACACTTTCTGGCACAACCAGCCCCTTTAAGAGCATTCAGATTTTTGATACGGCCCAAAATGACCAACATTAAAACTCTTATGTAATAATTATTTAGAAAAACTCCAACCAAAGTGGAGATTTGAGGAAACTGTTTCTGCGTTTTCATGTGTTCATGGGAAGAACTGATATTTAGCGTCCCGACCATTACAGTCTGCGACAAATAATGCGTCAATACATCCGTATACCTGCCTTGAGTAAATGTGAAGAAGTTCACAGGGTGTGAATAGTGGTATGAGGCACCATATACTTTAGCATGTTTTAAAATTTTCCACGTAGGACTTAAGGAAAATGACGTTAGGTAATGACTGTCTGCTAATTTACCACTGGAAGCAGTTATCTACAGAATAACATGAAAATGTGCCCAGTTTTAGCCGAAATACTGAAAAATGAAACGCGCACAAAAGAATACTGTGAGCTGAATTCACATGCCTCATTTCTGCCTTTGTAAAAAGTTTTCTGTTTTTTACAAATAAGCCACATTTTTTGCCTCATATCCAAGTTTCTAACCAGACAGAGAAAAAGCAAATGAGGTGGATTAGCTGACGGTGTCATACAGGACGTGTTACTGTGGAATACTGTCACGTCTCTGCTGCTCGGAAATTGAGCTGTTGGCATGTCATGACACTAAAGAGCGTCAAACAGCAACAGTCTTTAGTCAGAAGCCTCTTTAGATTCATTGAGGCATTGATTGCTACAACGGCTCTTTGACGATACTGGGATGAAATGAGTCAGGACATCGTTTAATTTCCCCTTGGGAGGAATAAAGTATTTTTCAATTGAACATAAACTTTGTTCATTTTCCACTGATTCCCCCTGAGTTTACGATCTGCAGATTGAAATGGAAAAACGCAAAAAAAATAAATAAATAAAAGACTCCCTTGTTTATAATTTGAAATTAGTCGTCAACTGAATCCAATCTTCCAACGGTACAAGTAGCACTCAAGACATCAGCGCAGAACTTTCCCTCGGCCGTCGGACGAGACGACGGCTCTAAAGACGCAGAGCAAACCCTGAATAATTGCATAACTATGTCCAGTAGAGGCTGCCGTAGTCAGAAATAAATCTATTACATGTGTTTAGCATCTGGAAAGTGTTACTTAGAACATTTCAAAGAGAAAAAAATAAAAAATAAAAAAAAAACAACAATAAAAGCTAGCCCAGCAACACATCAGTTGTTAGCGTCTTCCAAACCACCTTGAGATAAATGAAAATAAATAAACAAATGAAAAAAACTAGCGGCGGAATGGAAACGTGAACTAATAGCAAATGACTACAAGGTGGCTAATCATGAGTAATCCAGTTGTGGAGCATCAGCAGACTCCCCAGCGGGAGCAGAAAGGAGCTGGTGGTTGGAGCGCAGTGATTTCCCTCAGGCAGATGTGCCATTTTAGAATGCCGCATTGTTATGAGGGAGATCCATTAGCCCCTACATGATGAGCCACATCAAAGCAAATTCTCACATATGGATTATTTGTAAATCATGTTTTTTTTTTTCCTCCACAGACTTAGCCGGTTGATGCCAAACTATAAGTTCATTTTGTAAATTGACATATGAGCTCTGAGTAGGCTGTATGTGTTGATGTGTGTGTGCATGAGAGAATAAACAGCTTAATAGAAGCAAGCGGATTTCATAATGGAAATGGCTGTGAGTGGTGCACAAAGTAGTCCTGTTCAGACGTGGATTACCGAGCTCACCAACCAGAGAGCCTTCTGTTTCAAACGCACTACCACAAAAAAAAAAAAAAAAAACCAAAAAAAAAACCAAGTCTCTGCCGTCAACTTCCGTACTTGCTGCGTCCATCCTGTTTTAGTTTCACCTTAAATAAAATAAAATAAAGAGGTTCACGGTAGAGGTTATTTATTTATTTTATTATTATTATATATATTTTTTTATTTTTTTGCGATGATCCAAACATTAATGCCGGCCACGTTTTAACGATGTTTACAAAGCTTTACCCGCCTAAGAGGTTAGTTTTAAGTGCTGCGTGGAACCGCCTGCCAAAGCTCCATTTGAATCAGACGTATAACAGCAGAATTATCCCCGGTTATAGTTCTGGTTCAGATTTTCTTTCTAAATCTATCTGCGTCGCTTGACTGCATTTGCGGTGAAATTCTGCTACAGTGGTGCGATATTGATGTTGCGACATAAAGCAGCCTGGATGGTGGCTGTTTAATGACGTTTTGTTAAAAAGTTTTTTCTTCTGTTGCAAAAAGTTCAACTATTGGCCCGTTTAAGTGCTTTTTGTATCTGATTCAACTTTTTTTTTTTTTTTTAAATAACATCATTAATGTATTATTCTGTTAATACTATATTTTAATATTATAATAAAACATTGGGCTAATATATAGCTTGTTAAAGAACCTCCACAACCACAAACCTCACATTACTTTATCTTTTATGAAAAGGACCAACAAAAAGGTGTGTATGTCCAATCAAAGGCACTGCCAGCTAGAAAGCTAGTTGCGTTAGCACTAATTGTAATTGTAAATATTCCTTAACGCTAAGGCGTTTTTGTCAGTGTGGTATTTAGTGGAAGCTAAAGTGCTAAATCGTCTTTTGGATCGTCCTCCGAGTAAAATTTGTAATTATAAAATTATCTGAGTAACTTGTAACAGTCTCATGGTGAAATAATCTGGGCCTACTTGTCTTGCCTCAGGTCATTGAGTGCTGAGGTGACTTAACCAGAGCAACACCTGTGATATTCTCTTTCTTACAACCATTCTGTTGTCGATTTATTAATGTCCATTGTCCTTTTGATTGACCCAGCATGGGTCAAACTTCAGCCATTGGTAAGGTCGACTCAGTGAGTTTAAGACTTCCAGGTTCCTGTAGCTGCTGGGAAAGTCTACATCGTCTGTCCTCCACATACATGTTATATGCATGTTTATGCTGCAAGGCTTCCCAAATATCTAAGAACCATTGTTACAGTCTTGACAAAAATAAGTCACTGTGCTACACAGACAAACATGATTCTTGCAAACTTAAGAGTTGGTGAACAGCCTTGAGTCTAAGGAGAAAACCTTCTGGTGCATCCAGTCATGGAACACCAACAACTACCATAAAGGATTTTAGCCTTTTAATAACTTGAATTTGTAGATGGCTGGACTTCAAACTGTGAATGATCTTTTGAACTCTTCCCAGATTGGTGAGCAGTAAAAATGACTTCACTGAGATTATAGATAAGAGTGGATTGTTTTATGCTCAAAACAGATTCAAAAATTCAAGTATTTCACAAATACTTGAATGTTGATATTTGCCTCTCGTATTATTCAATGTTCTTCAAAGCGGAAGGGCTGTAGCAGTTTGTGTTACAAGATTTCTGAAAGTTTTTAACTGATGACACTGTTGATTTAAAGAAGAGAATGAAACTGTTTGGAAGCGGTGAGTTTCTTCAAACAACTATTATCTGTCTCATATCAAACAGGGTGATCGTTTTAACGAATATGGAACAAATGTAGTTTT
The DNA here is from genome assembly GCF_019740435.1 of Gambusia affinis. Lineage (NCBI taxonomy): Eukaryota > Metazoa > Chordata > Actinopteri > Cyprinodontiformes > Poeciliidae > Gambusia > Gambusia affinis. The sequence continues at coordinate 3,545,850 of NC_057877.1, forward strand.
GTAAAAGTTGCATACTGCAGCTTTATGTGCAACATCAATAAACCAGTTTATCTAGCTTAATACGGTTGAAAAAACGTTCATCTCTGTATCGTTGACACTTCCCTAAATGAATCAAATCAAAAAGTGTTGCTTACCTCCTGGATTAAAGCGCGATCATTCCAGAATCAGCTCGTCTGGTGCTAAACCCACGAGGCCAAGAGCAGATCCCCTCGTGCATGAAATTTCAATTTAGAACCCAAGACACTGTTTACTCTTTAGGTCCATTTCCTCTCCCTAGTTGAGCTGATTTCGGCATCAAAGTCTGCTTTTGTACAGCAGCAACATTGTTTCATCAGCAGCAGCAAGCGAGGCTCACCGGCGGCTCCACACTGTGCAGATAAGTGCATCAGCTATTACCGGGTCCCTCCTTCAGACCTATTAGGTCTTGCAAGGACTTCAAACACCAATTTGTTCTGCAAATAGCCCATTCAATTTGTGCCCACCAAAGAGAGACACCTCTCTCCCTCTCTGGAGTAATTGAATCTTCAAAGGGACATTTTCCTCCATTTCTGCCAGGTATTAGAGTGATGAATAGCAAACGGTCATCTGAATAGAAAGAGAGGATACATGTTTATCCATTTTCAGTCAGGCACTGATCATGGCGCCTTGATGACTGCGGGGTTGGTAATTGGATCGAAGGGGGTCCTCGGTAAGAGTCGCTCTTGAACGCAATTTTGCTTTGTGGTTCTAGGAAGTACCTGCAGCTCACTGCAAACCTTTCTGAGTAACAAGGTGGTGGCAGCGGTATGCTGTGGGGGGGATGCTCTCCAGCAGCAGGTAAAGGGAAGCTGGTCAGAGTTGAAACAGAAAAAGTCAAGGATGAAAATGTCATTTTTCCACACAGCAAACAAATGAACGATGCAAACTTCAAAACACAAATGCAACAGAAAATTGCTTCAAATACAAAAAAAATTGCAATCATAGAAAATAGAAGCAAAAACCAAAAATAAACTAAAGAAATTCGAACAAAAAATGTTGCAAAATATCAAAAACATACGGAAATATAAATAGGTGCACTATTGCTTCAAAAGGTGTAAGTCCTCCAGACCACTGGGGGGAGTCTGGAGTAGGTAGTATAACCTAAATAAACAGCCATGTGTTCAGTATTATAAAGACTGCGCGTTTCAACAACATGAAGTATAACATAGATTTTCTTTCTTATTTCATCCATTTTTCTTCTTGACATCCTGTTTTTACCAAAGACCTGTACCAATACTCACCTTCACACTCTGCCCCTCTACAAAGTGTATACTCAGTAGAAGTACATGTAAGAGTTCGAGTGCAGAGGTTACAAGATTACAAAAACAAAAAAAATGGGGTGTTTTAGTGTTTTCTCTGTGGACACTGCTGTACTTCCACCCTTTAATTCAAAACATCACACACAGTGATGAATTGTGGGTAACACACTTTGCCAAAGTGCACTTAGTTTTGATCTTAGCCAAATATTGGATTGTGGGTGCAAAGGGGGTGGCGCTAAAGACCACTCTTGAGAATTAGGGACATCATGTTTCTATGGTGATCCCATACAATATTTTTCGTAGTTAATAGCATTACACTTTTTTTTTTTTTTTAACTAATTGCATTGTTTTCCTCCTTGCTCCTATTTCCTGTGTTTGCAACATTTTGTTTACGGCTGCTGCATTTTTTGTGTGCAGCGTTTTTTTCTGTTGCATTTGGGGGGTTTAGTGTGTTTTGCGGTTTCACCTGGTTGCAGTGTGTTTCACTGGTTTCTGTGAGTTTCCACCTGTTGGTATTTCTGTCTCCAAAGCACATTTCACCCTTGACAAATATGCATACCAGGGTCAGAATGAATTTGACGAGGCTTTAAAATCTTCCAATACTTTTATTATTTAAATACACCATACGGGAGCAAATGTCTCGGAAAATATCACAAATAAATTTCTCTTTCATTCATCATTTATATGTTGGGAATGATATCTACATTTCTGGCTATGAGCAGAACTTCTTCAGGTTGCCATGGTGTGAAGGGAAGGGAGCTGGATGCAGAGGGGTCAGATGTACTGTAGCCACACCTGGACAACAACATTTACATGCATACTGTACATACATGGTAGCTTTACAAATACACCACAAGTGTTCATGATTTGTTTTCCACAAAATGCCACAGATATTTTATTTAAACCCCATTCATATATACATATACATATGAACACATATATGTATATATGAATCAAAACAGAAAGAGAACATATTCCCCCTTTTCTTGACAACACTTAAAATATAGAAAGTGAAATCACCACGATTCTGGGAAATGAGGATAGAAAAGGAAAAGAGGAAAAAAAGAAAGAAAAGTTCCCGCTTTCCCCCCAAAAGTGTCTTTAAACAAATGTGCAGCGTTGAAAAGTCTGCCACTCTTAAACCTAATTAGTCTGTTTTTTTTTCGTTTCCGTCTTCGCTCAGTCACAACATCCCCTTGGTCAGTTGCTTTAACAACCTCTCTACCTGGAGAGTCCCCTTCTGATTACGATCAGTGTTAAAACTCCGGAGCGTTCCCGAGCGTTCTTGTCTCAGTTGTAGTAAGTGCAAATATCCACCCAGATTTGGGGAAAAGCCGAAGGTTGAAGGCTGGGAGTTAGGGGGCGGGGCCTTGAGGGTTGCGGAGATGAGAAGTCAGGTTACTGGTTAAGATGGGCGGAGGGTTCCTTTACGGCGAACGGGCCTGGGGTGCTGCTGATCCACGCTGTCTCAGGTGACAATGAGGAAGGGCTAAAATGAAGGCACACATCCTGCTTCCTGCACAGCTTCCCACCTAACACACCTGGCACAAAAAACAAACAGAAATGGAGATTAGCATCGCACCGAGCCACTATTTTCACTTCCGATATCGATATCTGAAGTTTAGCATTGGTCGATACCGATCTGATACAGAAAAAAACTGTTCTGAATTGACTTAAAATGTCTTTTTTTTTTAAACAGACATAAATGTACTGAATTACAAATGAATTTGATAACAGGGCAGCACACTTAAATACATCAATAGCTTTACAAGTAGAGATGTAAGCGATTCAATTCAGGTTAGCTTACCTGATTAGCTTTGTCATAAAAAAAAAAAATAAATAAAAAAAAATCTCATAGAAAGTTTCAAATATAATTTTACAAAAAATTAAGCAAAATCTATTTTTAAGCATTTTGAATCAATCCAAAATTCACAGGACAATATGTAGATGTTAAAATAAACTGTAACAAGCCATTCAAATGGTACAAAAAGTGCAATCAGAAATTCTAAATATAATATAAAAATAAATAATAAACAATGATGCCTCTCAAAACACAAATCCTAGAATTAGTCTTGAATAGATGTGCTCTTATAGATCTCAGGTGCATTGTCACAGATGCTCGATCTATAATGTTTGTCAAAATCCAAACTGATAAAGATATTAATATTGGATTGGTGCATCTCTAACAAACATCTCAGGTCAGCATTAAAAGCAAGACGTTGAAGTGTTAAACGTGTCCACTCCTCTCCACCTGATTAATACATTTTCCACTAGCGCTTGTGTTTAATTTATTGATCAGCCAGGCTTTGAAAACCATCTGGTGTCCCATTTACTTAGCACCGACTCAAAAGTGCCTTCATGAGGCGATTCTCTTTGGTATAATTAGAAGCACGCTCCAGCATAACTGCAGGAGGTGCTCAAGCCTGTGAAACAGAAATGCAGAGGGAGGAAACACTATTATCTGTCTGGGTAAAAAAGAAAACGAAAAAAGAAGCAGCTTTAAACTTTTTCATCTTCCTCGTGTTTTTTTCTGCGATTCTAAGGGGTGATTTACTCCCCCCCTCTCCTTCATCCTTCAAATCACTAGGAGGGCTTGAGTCTATTAGTAATTGCAAACTCCGACTTTGGGGGCTAATTAAAGTGACTGACGCTGGGAGGGTCTTCCTCCCCTGGGTCAAAGCAAGCTCTGTTTGAGAGAGGTAATTTGTCTGCTCTGAACAAAGAGATTAGGCAGGAAGAAGCTGGAAAGGAAGTTGAAGATATGAGCGCAAAAACGATCGCCGCAAAAATCGCAAATGATCAAAACGACTGCGGCCTGATGCATTGGTGCCGTATTGATTCGGAGGGCCGGAGTCCTGCCTGATTCTGCTAAACATCCCACAATGTGCTGGAGCAGCAGGATGATCCTTACACGTTTTCCCATGTGGAGCTAACAGAAGCATCCACTGAGCGTCTCTGTTTATTTAAATATCCTCTCCTCTCCTCTCTCCGCTATAATTAAAGCACCGGGGCCAATATTCAGATTGCGTTTTAGCATCAATAATGCAGCTCTTTTTTTTTTTCTCCCACTACAATTGATGTTGGGGGCATAAATAAACAATGAAGCTTCGTATTTTACTACGCCGGCCGTGCTAACGGAGACGCTCTTAGCACGTAGCTGACGACTTAAACAGACGTTTAAAATTAAGCTAGATAATACAACGGCTTTCAATTTAAATGTGAGGAGCTCTTAGAGCTCGGCGAGCCGATCTGTAAAAGTGACAAGCCCTTAAAAGGCCTTAATGGAGTTCTGCCTCTCCTCCACTCGCACAAGCACTCAAGGTGAAATGCATGCTCCCAATAATATGATTCCTCTTTTAGTCTATCTATGACACACTCCAAACACTTCCCCCCCTATCCAGGTTTCTCTCAGCCTGTGTGTGTATCAATAAAACTCCTTGTTTTGAGGCAGAAATGATTAGATCTCCAGCAAGCAGACTGGAGCTACCCTGAAGAATGAAGTTATCCTTGTATATGATTAGGCGTTTTGTTTTGCTTTCACTGGAAGCATCCAGATGGAAGTCGTGATGACGGTTCTGGTGATACACTAGCAGCCCGGGGTGATCCCGTTTATCCACACGAGGTCATAAAAATCTGCTTTAAAGGTACTTCTCTGTTGTTAATACTCTCAAAATAATGTGCAACAACAATACAACACGGAGCATCTGCAGGATTTCATGGAGTACAACGTTTATAAAATGAAATAAAACCAAACAGGGATGCCAATAATTGCTCTGTGACATCACAAGAGGCTAGCCGGTCAAACAGGCATCAGTAAACATTACGGTAGTTGAGTTTTGGCATAGACTTGAAGTGTTTGGGTTGTAAGGGTCATGGTGGAGATGCTTTAGGCATGCGCATTAGTGGTGCCCCCAGAAAATGTTCTTAAGGGGCGGGGCCAGACCAGGCCAGTAAAATTCCAGGCTGCTCAGAAAAAAAATTTAATTAATAAAATTTAGGGGTGAACAATAGATCATCACTAACATTGATAATCAGCCAATATTAGTCATTTTTTTAACATGTTGCTACATTAGCTTAGCTTAACTTCTCTGGTTCTGAGTCTAAAAAGTAGAGGAGCACAGGAGTTCTGCAGGAAACACGTAGCATTTTGCTGCTAAATAAAAACGTTTAAAGGCGGAATTTGATTTTAAAAATTAGGACAAATTACTTTGGTCATGCACACATGACCAAAGGCATGTGTTAGTGTACGACATGTTGTTCTATATGTGACAAACTATGTGAATATCTTGAGTGATTTTTCACCAAAGTCTGGAATGTATCTTTAAACACTTTGTAGAAACAGCACAAAAAAGTGCAGCCAAAGGAAGTTTGGATAAATTACTGAGTTAAAATGTAACAAAGCCAGTCCAAGTTATCCTGATTGATCATAAAACGCCAATGTAAACTGAGTAAATTCCCACTTTTCTCATTTCACTGAAATCTATAACTCATTAATAAACTTCCACCAGTGCAGCGGCCTTACCTTCTGGTCAGGCAGTAACGGGTTCGTCTGCAGAGAACTTAAATGGCCGTTGATGAGCGCTGTGGGTCTGTCGTGTTCGCAGAAGAGGCTGCCGTTGATGTAGTGGAACCGATCCCCGGGAACGAGCCGGTTCCGGCAGGTGGAACACGTGAAACACTTTGGGACAGGAAGAGAGGAACTGGATTAACCAACCCAATCTACTCACACACACCGCTAAACGCGGTACATGGCGGTGGTTTTGTTTTTACCTTGAGATGGTACACGTTGCCCTGCGCCCTCATCACCAACTCGCTGGCTGGAATAGACTGACCGCAGGCGCTGCAAGCGCCGCTGTTCCCAAATAACCTGAGAAAAGACAGAGCGGGGAGAGCGGGTGTTAGTCTGCGTAGATTTGCGTAATGAACTGTGGGAACCCACGCTTTAGCTTGCCAAGTTTTCTAGTCTACATGTCTCGACTCTTATGATCGAAAACACGAAGAAGAAGAGATGGAAGCGGAGAAATGAATCCTTTAGAGCTCTTCTCAAGCATCTCATGCTGAGACTACGTATTACTTTTACTGCATTTTTCTTTTCTGTAACCCAATAATAAGCAGGAACATAAGACATCAGGAGCTAAGAGGATTTGATTGTACACGCAGGCAGGGACACAGAGCTTTTGCCATTAGGACTCGTGTGAATGCTCTGTCAGTGCGGTGTTTCCATTAGAAACCCCGTAGCTTCTCTGGTTGATATATAATGTGCATGGGTTAACCTTTTCAATCATGGTGTCAACACTTTAGATTTGCTTCTGCTCATCTCTTTCGTCCCTAACCTTCTCCCTCTCTCTCTCTCTCTGCCTCTTGATAATGAAATGCTTGCTCCAGCTTCCCTTCTATCTTCCTTCTGAGTCCACAATTTAGATTACTTCATCTCGGTGAGCAGCAAACTGAATGAAATTTCGATTTGAGCAGAAAGTAATTTACTGGGATCTGGACCCATTTGTCATCATATCTCACTGGGTGTTTGCTCTATCACTGCACTTTTCCTAAGCAATCAAATAAGACCACGGCATCTGACATGCTCCGGAGAGAAGGGGGAGAGAGAGAGAGAGAAAGAGAGAGGGATGAAAAAAAGGATGGGTGGTGGCAGTGGATCAGATAAAGTTGTTTGGCTCAGAAATAAATAAAATAAAATTAACAGGAAAACCGAGAACATCTTGTCCGTTTTGCACTCTTGAGGAAGCTTTTCTTTATGAAAAGTACTTAAACGGAATCAGGGAGAGAATAAAACATGTTTGTGTTGTAACCCCCCCTATCCTCCGCAAGCGGTCGTTAAGATACGGCCGACAAAAACAAAACAAAAGTAGGAGCTCTCAGAGAAAACGGCTTTCAAAAAAAGACGGCACCGGGCGGAAGCAAATTTTGTTTTGTTGGCATCGTTTGGAAAGACTCCGTCAAAACTCAATTTCAGAAACTAATTAAATGGAGACTGTTGCCGCGACGCTGCCAGTTTTGGGCTCTCGGAAACAAACGTGTGTTTGTGTATATGTGTGTGTATATATATATATATATATAAATATATATATATAAAATTATTTATTTGTATATATTTAAATACATAACTTGCTTTAAGAGACGAGACGATACGAGAATGATTCCACGAGAAAGCGTTGGAGTTTTATCTGCATGAAAGCTTTTAGAGAGGTGTTGAAACAAAGCTTACGAACATCCACAAAGCAACACGAAGCAGGTTAATTATTTTACCAGGGATGGAGCGGTAGAGGGAGAAGGGAAAGGAGTGGTGGGAGAGGGGGGGGGGGGCAGCCCTGGATACTGTTTGATTTAAGGAGCCCAGGCCTTTAGGTGCTCAATTAAGTTGCTGTAGCATTTTGAACTTGGGCTCTAATGGCCCCCCCCCTTCCACAGCTCGGGAGTGAAGGCGACATGGAGGGTCAGCATAATTAAGGCCAAGGGGACTCCTAATTACAATGACACATCTGGTTTCTGCTTTCCCTCCTCTCAGAATAATCGTAATAATAATAATAATGATAATAATAAATAATAATTTAAAAAAACTGTTACTGACAGCGTTTCAAGAGGAAACGCTTTGATTTATCCCTTTCTCCGACTGGATCTGATTAAATTAAATATCAAAACAACACCAACAATCAGAAAGAAAAAGAGAAAGAGAAAGGAACCCATTCCGAGCTGTCTGTTGAGTATATAGGCGATGACTATTGGATTTCATTTCAGCAGTGACTGCTGGGTGAAATATAGCGTGGCTTGCTGCTGGGCTGTCTGGTAAATGCAGACCTCGTTCGCCGAGACCTTTGAGTAGGGTAAAATTACCCCCACAACAATGATTTCTGCAACACAGTCCATTAAAAATGCCTCTCTACATCAGCAGCCAAAGCACCTTAAAAGCACTAGGCCATATTGATACTGAAGCGAGGCTTTGCATAATGGCAAGAGCTGCATTAGAGAGGAGGGGGGGGGGTTGTGAGGATGACGGAGGGCTGGCACAGATCGTTTTGTGTGTGTGTGTGCGTGTGTGTGTGTGTGCGTGTGTGTGTGTGTGTTTTGGGAGCAGGGGGTTGAGGGAGGAAGAGGAGGGCTTGTGTATGTGTGTGTGTTGGAAGTGGAGGGTGGGATCAGCCAAATTACACTTGGTTAATTCAGAGTAACAGATCTGGCCCCAAGTGAATTGAAGGCCTTGAATTAATTCTGATATGACAAATCAAGATAAACGTTTCCTCTAAATTGCATGCGATTTAATTAATTTCTGAGATCCCCCCCCCTTTTTTTTTTCCTTTCCTCTTCCCTGGCCCTAATAAGTTCACATTCTCTCATGCTGTCATAGTGCTTGAGTGGGCAGACTTCAAAGTGATATTAAATAACCAACTATTAGATTTACCTCACACGTTCTATTGGAAAAGTGCCATTTAATTACCTTGGCTTATTCAATTAAGCCGACCGCATTCTCTCCCGAATCCAGCAGCCGCGAGTAAATTAATTCCCCCCTCCGCCAGCCAGCGGCCCGCAGAAATAACATCACCTCTGGCTGGAGACAACACGAGGCGCAACTTTCGCTTGGAAGTCGAGGCGCCGCCCTCTGGACCAGACACAGCTGGATTTGACGCCTGAAAATATATGTTGCATGTTCTGTTTGGAAAAGTCAGTCTGCCCCTTTAAGATAAAAAAACAGAGGAGGTGGAGGGGGGGAAGCAAATGGCCTTCACAATAATCCCTCTTCTCTATCTGTCTTTCTCTCCTGCTTCTCTCAAAAGCCAATTTGGTTAATTAAATGTTTTGTTTGCAGTGCGGCTCTCATTCATTTCGGACACGTCACTGGTAGCGGATACAAGCCAGGGACCAGATCTCATTAGATAAAACCCATCAGGACTAAAGAAAATGGAGGGGGGACTATAATTAAAGCATTTAATTGTGTAGACTCACTGTCACATGCCTGCTCCCCCCCAACACATCAACCAACCAACCAACCACCACTTCTGGTCTTATCTCTACAGAGATCTCTCCGTTCCATAATATGCTTTTCAGTTCTTCCAACCAAGCAAGCTCTCATTACAAGTGGAAAGGTGTATACACACACACACACACACACACACACCCAAATCTCCATTTCTCCCACGCACACGTATGCACTCGGCTTTCCAGTTTTAATTATGTTATAGTACCATTATGAATGAAGTACCCCATTGACTTCCCTGTGTTTTTTATGAGGTGGGAGTAGGAGCTGAGAGCCACACTTTACCATTTCAATTAATTGTGCAGTTTTTTTTTTTTTTTGGTTGTTTTTTCCCCCCTGTTGACTGCAGTGTTGTTCCGTCTTCACTGAAACATTGAGTTAAGCTGTGTTTTAACTTTTTAACATGACACCCACCCATTCTCGGTGGTATCTGTTTGAAAAGATTCAGAGCTCAATTCAGAGCTGGATCGACTAATTTCACAAGATCAGGAGTCATTTCCTTATCTATAACTTACATCTACAACTCAGCGGTTCACCTGTTGTACTACGATGTGATCCATTATGTAAAATGTCTTCCTCCAGCTCGCCACATCAAGCATGGAGGAAACGAATAACTTTCTTTGGGTTGTTGGTGTGAAACTGGTTTAATTCCTTTCATTCGTATTTACAACACACCAAGTGTGTTTTGTGTGTTTTCATTTTGCTTGATCACTCAAAAGCTACATGACACAACCTCAGAGTGAGTTTCCACCAAAATCCATCTCTGCTCCTCTTGCAAACAGGGCCGGATTTAAAAGGATGTGGGCCCCTAGGGCTGGAGCCAGTTTTGGTGTTCTCTAGTTAATGGTGGGCATTTATCGTATTGTTTATAATTTATTGTGATAAAATTCTTGTCATAAGAGTTTTGAGTTAGCACTGACTAGATAAATTCCAGCCTAAAAAATTTTTTTTTACTATTTTCTCCATTATTCGTTTTTCCATGAGGGAATCAATAAATGTCCGTAAATTTTAAAACATAGTTAAGTCAGTTTAGTAACATAATTCACAAGTCTTTAAATATGCGGCATCAAATAGGAATGGTTTTCAAGACATAATTTGTGGCACTATCAATTATGTCATGCAGTTATTTTAAAACTAAGTAACACATCGGGGTTTTTTTATCGTCATTGTCACCTTTATCACAATAGCACTAAAAAATATTGTGAAAAATTCTGTATCACACATCCCTACCTCTACTAAGGAAAAATTATTTTACTAATGCAAATTATAGGACATTAATAGGTAGCCCTATACATTGGTAAGTATGAACTGATTGTAGGTTGAATACGTCCTGTTGCCAATAACTCCATTGTTTCCAAAGAAAGTGACAAACTTTACCATTTTCAAAAGCTTGAATGATGTTTATATTCACAAAAATCCTAAAATAATACAACTCACTTGATTGGGGCTTATGTGTTTTGCATAAAGTAATATAACTTTATTACTTTATAATAATATTTTTAAATGAAACATCCATTCATTAAAAAATACAAATCTTTGGACCCTCCCTCAAAATTGTCACCCTGGGCTACCGCCAATTTCTGGCTCAGCTTGCAACAATTTCAGAAATCTCTGCGGACAACTGATCAAAAGCCCACAGAAACTGTTTGACTCAGTGGTGCCGAGCAGGAAAAAAATCCCACCAATCTTATGGTGGTGTTTCTTCAACCTGCTCAGAAACTTTCTGTTAGTAAGTCAACTTGTTGACATTAAAAGCAGGACGAAATTGAGCACAAAGTGTCCCGGTTTCCTCACCTGATGTAGTCGTTTCTGCAGAGGATCATGCCGCTTTTCGTGTAGCACGACGTGCCTATTTCGCCCAGCTGGGCCTGGCAGCAGGAACACTTGAGGCAGCGGCTGTGCCAGTAGCTGTCCATGGTGTAGAGGAGGAAGCGGTCGGCGATTTTGCCCCCGCAGCCCGCGCATCGCTTCCAGGACAGGGAACCCGTCCCCACCGCTGGTGGCTGGCTGTTGCCTCCGGGATTCACCATCGTCTTTTTTTTTAAAAAAGAAAAGAAAAGGTCAATGTTAGACATGCGGTGCGTACCTTCACCTGAGAGAAAAATTTTATCAAAATACCAATGCACAGATGAATCCGCTGGGGTCGAGATCGGCAGGTTTTCCCATATCATTGATCGTCAGATATTATTTTCTTATTCATTACATGTATCAAAGCATCAAACTACCACTTCCTCAGGTTTATAAACACCGTAATTGGCAGCACTAACCTTATGTTTATAGAGATGCGTCAACACCGATATCTGATCTTCTTTGCAGATCTGATTCCATTTTTGTATTCACACATCACCAATGTTATCTGATTTTTTTTTATTAATCTGAGCACAGTGCATGACAAAATAATCATTTTTACTGTTGGCTAATGAGTTTATTGATCAAAAATGTAAGTTCTTACTCCTGATACATTCACTGGTGCTTTTCTCAGCTATGAGGGCAAAACTGGCCTTTCCTTGACCAACTAACTACTGCGTTTTCACTTTTTTTCAGTTTAGCAATAAGTTATCAGATAAGGATTGAGATTTATACCCATCAGGATCATTTTGCGTATTGAAGAATGAGTCGGGATCTCGTATTCGCAAAAACAATCAGATATCACAGGGCAGACACCAATAAACAAAACAGAAAATCGGTATTGGTCAAGCTTGATTCGTTCATAATTAGGCATAATTTATGCAAACTAAAACAAAGAAGGAAAAAAGGTCACATTTCATCAACTAACAGGTAGTACAGTCCAGCCTTCTGGAGACACTGCTCTTCTGCCAACTGTCAATCCAAAAGTCACAACACATTCTTAGTAAATTCATCACTCTTTTCAGTCGTTTTCTTTTGCTCAAACATGAAACCCTAAAGCAGAAGCGGATGGAGTTTTGTCACTCCTGCTCCCCGTTTACTAGCAGTTGATACTAGTTGGAGCTGCAAGAGAAGAGCTTTGAGTGAGACATGCACAGCCCAGCACTGAGACTTTGCAGACAAACCTGCTCTAATGACTGTAATCTAATGATTCAGCCACCAAATTAATGTGGAGCTCTTTTAGATGTAATTCCTACCAATTTGATCAGGCCTGACTCGCCAGGATGAAGCAAAAAGAAAAAAATCTTTGTTGAAAGCCAGGTAGGCCAATTAGAGTAAGGATGGGGGGGAGGGGACAGGAAAGGAGGGGAGACAGGGAGATAGAGAAAAGCATTCAGTAAACCCATTAGCGATGGCTCTTAGGGACAAACCACTGCCTACCTTAGTGCTGATTAGATCTAAAAGGAGATGAATTAAAAAAAAAATAAAAAAAGAAGAGAGAGCTGAAAGTGACCCCCTGGATGAGCAGGACAGACTATAGTCAAATTTCATTTAGGGGAGGGAGTTTCTGGGGGTTTTCTTAGCTGAGGGATAGAAGGGGCAGGAGGAGGAGCGCGAAAGAAGTGCGTGTGTGTGTGTGAGAGAGAGACAGAGAGTGGAAGAGGGTGGAGGGGGGGTTGGCTTTTAACTTAAATGGGCTAACTCAAGTAATTACACGACCGTTCAATTTGGGCAAAGAGACCAAGACATAGAAATACAATAAAGGGAAGAGGGAGGAAAACGCTCGTGGCTGCTTCTTCGAAATAGAAAATAAGCTATGCGACTTCATATTGGAGTAATTATGAAGTAATAGCGTGGAAATTGGATAATAGGTGATAGCATGATCGCATAAAAGGCGCAGACGGAATGTAATACTACTATAGCATTCCAGCGGAAAACATAAACACACCGCGTAGCTGCAGGACTCGGATACTCACCTTGTTTGTTTCTCTTAAGTGTAATGGCTGTAAAGTTTGCGACGCAGTTGAACAGGTTGGTCCCAAAAACAAGCACAGGTAAAAAAAGAAATGAAAGAATTACGCGGACGCGCTGGCCTCGAGCTCCGCGCGACAAGCGGAACCCAGCGCTGAACAACCCGAGTCGGCTTGTTCACAGGCAGCAGCGCGCGGACCGGAGAGAGAGAGGGAGAGAGAGCAAATGGAGTTTTCAGATAGTATTTCCACTGGATGTTCGCCCCTTCTGCTGTCACCGCTTTACTGATTTTTTCTCTTTGCGTAGAAACGAAAGGATTCCACACCAAGACGTTGTGTGAGGTCTCCGCATGCCGTAACGTTCCCCAAAATGCTCGAAGTGCGTGTTGTGGCAAAAAAGGGGGTAGAAGGAGGAAAATAAGGTGGAAGTTGAGGAAGAGCGAGGCAGGCGGAGAAGATGAAAACTGACTGTCTGCACTCCGTCTGGTCTGGTCTGCTCTGGTCGGTGCGTCCCGCAAGCAGCTTGTTCTACATGTGTCGCTGACAGCAAGAAATCTCCAGTAAAACCCTCCTTAGCTTTCTGACGGAAGCGACGCCTCGGCCAATCCGCTCGCAGTCCATTTAGGAGGAAAACAATCTCAGCCAATCATGGAGAAGTGATATTGACTGGACACACAGACATGCAGGAATGGAAACGGAGGTAAGAGAGGCTGGAGTAGGCAGAGTCAAAGGTGTGTATTGAAAACAAGCTTATAAGAGCCAAAAGCCACAAAAAGGAAAGGAAAAATAGTATCTGTTTAATTTCATGTTCTAATTCTATCCTTTTTTCTCATTAATGTTTCGATAATAATACTGAAAATATTTATTTAACTGTATACAATAGGTTATTTAAATGATTTAGCGATTGGTAGGATCACAACGAAAGCAGCTCTGCTTTTATTCTTAAAGCTGCCTTTAAGAACATTTTCAAATGCGCCACAAGCTGCATGGCAACACGCAGTAGGTTACATTCACCTCACGTCAGAGTTTAATTAGTTGACATTCAATAACTACTTAGTTTACTGAGGGTGACTCCAACCTCTGGGAAATATCAGGGCTTTACAGCTGCGTAGTGGCGCCATCGTCTGTCACCGAGAATAATAGCAGCGAGATCGGCTGTCGTTTACAACCTCATTAAGCTGCAGGTCATTGGTTTCAACACCTATTAAGGCTAATCTGCAAGACCTCGATTTGGCTGAGATCCTTTAATTATTCCACTATTGCAGTCTGTTTTTTAATCTATGACCGCGTTTGATGAGAATACTGTTTTGCTGCATGGTATCTAGCCACTTCTTAAAAGAGAGATGAGAACTTGTAGAGTGCCTTGGCGAAGTATTTTATACCCTAGAAGAATTTGTTAGGTTACAATCACAGCTTTAATGTTAATTTATTGGGAATTAATGCGACACAACAGAACATAACATATGGGTCTAACGTGAGGAAAAAGGCACAAAATATTTGAAATAGAAAACCAAAAAAATTCTTAAAATGTAGTTTACATTTTATTAAACCTTATTTACTTTTTAAGACTAAAATTGAATTTTCTGGACATGCAAAGAGATTTGTGTGCTCTAAAACCTAAAACTGCAAGTGACCTTGAAGACAGCCTCCCCACAGTTTAAACAAGGTGGTGGCAGAATCATGCTGTGGGCATGATCTCCTTCAGCAGGAACAGGGAAACTGGTGAGATGCGAACATGAATGGAGCTACAGATAGGAAAGCCTGGAAGAAAATCGGTTGCAAAATGCTTGACACCAGTATGGAGGCTCACAAAGCGACATGGCAACAACACTAAACATTTAGGTCAAGGTTCAATGTCTAGACTTGCGGCATGACTTGAAATTTGCTTTCTATGCTCTCCGTCTGACATTACTGAGGTTACAAAGATTTAGCAAACATTCAAGTCTCTAGATGTAAAGGTATGCTAGACTTACAAGTCTCTAGATGTAAAGGTATGCTAGACTTACCACCAAAAGACTTACATCTGTAAAGAAGCAAAAACTTGTCTAAAGCGTCGACTAAGAGGTCGGAGTGTGACAAGATCTTGTACAAAATCTCACCACATTAAAACGACCCAATGCTTCTCGTTGAGGTGACTGCTATGCTAGCTTGTGAGCGCTAGCCGGTTATGGTCATCATGGCTTCACCTGTTGAAGTTGTAACAAAAGATGTTCAAATTACCCTTCAATCATCTGTTTGGCAGCATTTGACTTACAGTAGGAACTATAAATGCTAACAGAGTTACAGACAAGACAGGGTGTAAACAATGCGTACGCAATGCAAGTAGTTCAGACGCTGAAAGAGGCAGAAAGCATCGCTATAACAACCGATGAGGGGATGACTTCAGCACCTTTTTTGCGGCCTTAATTTGATTGTTAAAAGTAATAATCTTGTCTGGTGAACTCAACATCATCTTGTCTTGTGAGTTTTGGGCATCGATAAACCTCTACTCAGGAGAGTGAAATAAAAGCACACATCATACCATTCAGACTTTTATTTTCTGTGTGTTAATCTGGTTTATCCCATGCGATTCCAATGAAGCGTGACAAAACACGAACACGTTCCATGGGGAGGGGAGGAGGTACGCATTTTCACTAGTCATTGTTGGTTTGAGTAAAAAGAGCCATAGCAGGAAACATCTGGTGCTGGAGTGAAGTTGATTGCCACTGGTGAAAAAAGTTGACTTAGAGAGAAGTTACCGGGCTTTGAGGTTTTACATGACAAAACAACGCTCCACTCCCCCTCCGGCTACGGATGTGTAAAGATGATCTTTTTCGTGACTTTAATTGTTTAATTATTCTTGCGGCTCTGAGGAGATTGCGCTGCATCTAGCTGATTTCCCTTTGGCAAAGCTGGCGATACTCCGCCTTGGGTTGAGCCACATTCTCTTGACACTCTCATCAAGCCTCACTCACGCTGGAACAAAAAAAAAATAAAAAATCCCACAGAAGATTGCAAAGAATGTCTTTTCCACCAAGGAATGATTAATTGATTTAATTGATTAAAACAGCGAGAAATTCTGAAATGAATTTGAAAAGAGGCCTCACAGGAAAAGCTTTGTTTGTTCCAGGCCTATTTTAATGAGCTTTTCATCACTGGGCAAGAAAAATTACTTTCTGTGTGTGTGTGTGTGTGTGATTTTTAGGGAGGGAGGGGGTGCGGGGGGAAATAATTATGGCTAGTGGAAGTAAGGAGGAGGAGGCGGAGGGGTCAGGATGAGGGAAAGAAAAGAGGGAGGAGTGAGGATTCCCTGAGAAATTGATCATCTCCTTTCCTCTGCTGAGATGTCTCAGTTGTGTGGCAGTTTCCAAGCAGCTGCATTATGAGAAAAGGAGAAAAGAGAGAGAGAGAGAGAGAGAGCATGCACACATCAATATGGTAGAAAACTATTTCTGTGTTCAAACAGAGACCGGAGAGCATCCGATCTCGATACTCCCCACAGGGGTAATCTCAACGAGATGAAAAGGAGACCACGGTCCTCCTTAATGAAGCTTGTTTGTCCTGTGGGAACCGGCATTCAGCGCGGTGGTTAACTTCAGATTAGGGATTCACTCCGTGTTCCTCTCCATTGACATGACACTGAACTGCAGAGAGGCTGGCTTCATCCTTCAAGTTACACACAGCGCAGGCAGTCCCCTAAACCAACCACATGCGGGTCAATATTACCATCTCGCGCTCGTATTGAAATAGTCCCTACAGTGGCCTGGCCTTACCTGTAAATTTTGCGTCACAGCACAGAAACCGCCTGCGGTCCGTATATGTACATCCTGTCTGTGAGAGAGGTGTGTATTTACTTAGCTGAGCCAGCTGATGAGTGGAGATTAGAGTTGAGATGATCCAGATAGAGGAGCCACTCCCAGACGACTGCAGTAAGATCTTTAAGTGAAATCTTCTAAATGAGTTAGAGGCTACCTTCCTAAAACCATTAAAGGAATTTGTAAAGCCCCCACTTCTTCTAAAATGTCTTTTAGTTCATCTTAAAGTTTATGACTCCTTGAGTTGTAATTTACCGACTTGCTGCTTATCTTTTATTGGTGATTTGTTTTGTGTGTTCCAGTCCTTACTTGTGTGATTCATCTTTGTTTCAAATCATGAGCTAATTTTCTATGAATATGTGCTAGAACTTGATTTGTCAACCCCCTAAGTTAATGCTAGTAACTTTGGGGAACACAAGCAAGTTGGGTTAGTGGTGGGTTTAGCTTTCATGATAAAGCAAAGCAATAAGTTGTCATTGCTAGCTGACTACTAGCTAAGACAACTAATCATTTTGAATTGATTTAATAATGAGGGTCCATCTGAAAATGAGATATGAGTTTGAGGTAGAAGTTCATAAGTTTCTTACTTCTTCCTACTCCTTTTTGAGCATGTTAAGATTATTGTAGAGCAAAAATATGTCTTTTGCTTTCTTTGTTCCTGTGTGTGATTTTGTACTTCCACCAACTTCAAAATAAATAAAAAAAAATAATAATAATTTCACTGTAAAGTCAATTCATTCAAGTAACACAAAAAGTAAATCTACATTTTTATAGATTTATTACACATGGCATGAATTTTTTTAAGCTTTATTACTGTTAAACTTGTATGATTGTGACTCACTGTTGTCTATCTTCACAATGAGATCAAGTAAAGGTTACCTACAACAATCGAGCAGCAATAGAAATTTTAATGATTACAGATTGAAACATGATTGATGCTGCAGTTGATGCATGGTCAGCCTTTGATTTTCAGAGTAACTTCAGGAATTATGCACTGACCAAAAATGTAAACACCCCATGTCAAATAAGAGTTTGATGAACATTTGGGTTACGCAATATTTAGAGAAGCTCAAAGTATATTTTCAGTAATGACTGATCTTCATATTGGCATTAATAACATCGTTGTATGGCCATTTGTAGTGGATTGACAGTCCTTTGTACATGACTGGGGTCAGGTTGAGGAAATTGATTTTGACCAAGTTGGCTTCTTGTAGGTGGTTATGGACAGTCTGAGGTGTGATAGGTCTATTGTGCAGACCAATAGTCTCATCAGCTGTGTGTATAGCTGGTCTTAGCCAATCCCGCAGATGGACAAGCCGGATGTGGCGATCTTGTTCTGGAGTGGTCACAAGTGGCCGACGAGGATGAGGTCAATTTCCAGTAGTTCCAGTCTGTTGGAAACAAACTCTTAAATGGCCTATGGTCCGATAATGGACATTTAGCCATACAGCTACTTCTCTGGTGGACATCCCTGCATCCAACATGCCAATGACACGTTCCCACATAAATAGAAATATCTGCGGCATTATGACTTGAAACAAAATTTGACATTTTGAGGTGGCCTTTTATTGTCCCCAGTCCAAGGATTGTCCAGCTGTTGCTCATTTTGTCGGGACATGTCCCACCCATGCACTGAATAAAAAGAACAACTCACTGAGTAATGCTCACTGACAGCAAGTTGGATTAAAAATGATTCACAAATAAATAGAAATAATACTTTTGTACAATAAAATGTCAGCAAAAGCTAATTTACAGTTGTTAACTCCACATGGCAACAATATTTGACATGGGGCGTTTTTTTTTTGTTCAAAGTAAAAAATTTGATTTTAAGGGTGTACTCACACCTTTAGTCCGGCAGACTGTTCGAATGTGGACCAAAATTGCAACAGCTGTTATATTTTCAGCTAATCTGGTTTGCTTTCACACTGCAGTGTGTCAAACAGACCAAATACTGAAAAACTTTGGTCTAACCCTAACGAACCAGAGGTCAGTTAAAGCAGATTAAACAGGGCTGATGTGACCTTATGTTAGGTAGTACCCCAGAATAACAAGGCAGAGAAACTCAATTGAATTCGATTTATTTCTATAGCATCACTTCGTACTTGAGCACTTCACCATTCATTGTCTTGGCATTGCCCATCTCCAGAGGCTGGGCGAGAGGCGGGGTACGCCCTGGATTTAGCATCACACCATGTCACTTATAAAAAAGTTTATGTAAGCAACAACAAATTACATCAATTTTTCCAGTTCACTGCAATCCCTCATCCCGAATAAGCACTGGGCAACGGAGAAGGAGAACAACTCCCTGTTAAGAGGAAGAAACTTCCAGCTTATGATGTCTGAAAAGGTTTTCCAGGTTTGGACTGCACTTCTTTGTGAACACACAGCAGAGAGAGAGAGCAAGAGAGAGAGAGAGAGAGAAATGGAGTAATTTTGTGTGCACACGCAGTGCACAGTTGTGCCGTAATGTGCTCTAGTTAGTGCAGAACTGTGGTTTACACCATATCCAACAGTGGTGTGATTCCAGTTAATTCTGCAGTCAGAGCTTGGATTCGGAAATTACATCAAACCTCCGTTTTACCATGACTGACTTTTAGTCATGACAGCTGAAAAGGATCTAGTTCTCTGTATTTTGCACCTTCAAACGCTGCAGGAACACATTAACAACCTAGACGCTACGATTGAGGCCACATGCCACCATGTGGCTAAACTTAAATGACAAACGTCATCTTATATATACATATATATGTCATTGTCGGAACAGTAAATGAGCTTCTTTTTTTTTTCTTAACAGTAGCTATTACTGACATTTATGTGCTAGGCAGCCATTGTTGGTATTAGAAGTGTGTTTAGTTAGATTATTGACTTGTGGGGAGCTTTACATTCATTTTCTTTCTACAAACTTGGAGATTTTAGCCTGGTAGAAGCCCTTTGTACTAGACTTTGCTTCATATAAAGAGTTTGGATGCAAGTCGTGGACTCTGTTGAAGTTTTACCCAATCACTAACGTTTGTCCGTGACATATGTAATACGAATTAATTATGTAATACATATGAAAACCCAGACGGAGAACTGAGGGGAGATGAGAATCAAGCGGAATTACATAGAAATGTAACAGCCAGGCTTGGAAATTTCAACATGTGAGCAAAAACTGAATTTGTAATTACCTGCATGATTCAGCGAATGAAGCAGTGCCAATTGATAAAAATGAGCTTTAGTTTTTTTCATTTTCTTTTTAAAGACATCTAATCTTTTCCTTCCCACATCATGGCTGTGTTTGTCCAAAAAGCCTCTGCTGTGGAGCTGACCTGATTGGAAGGTAATAAAAAGTCCTAATTTAAAAAGGCTGTCAAGGTGGTGACTCAGAAAAGATGGTATGAACTTTTTGATTTACATCATTGTCCCACAACTAAAGGTTCCCAGTTTCAGATTTAGGGTTCAGTATGGATTTGTGCAGAAACTTTAGTCGAAAATATTCATGACAGGTGAACTGATGGATGTAGGTGTAAAGGTATAACGTAGTTTCTGGGAAATGCTGTATGATGCGATACAAGAACATAATAGTTCCATCAAAATGACAACAAAACAACACCTAAGGAGGTATAAAATGTATCCGGAATTTAAAAAAAAAGATGAGAAATTAAAGCAGAGATATAAAATTAAAAATCAGTCTTTCTATTAAGTGCTTTAATCGCCACATAATTGCCTCTGCACACCATTTCAGACTCTCTGCATGTGGACATGGTACAAACACAAACAGAGCACCATGTGTTGCCTCTAACAACAATGCTTTAATGAAATGTCGCAAATCCTTAATGAGTCTCAATGTCTCGTGATAAATTTCATAATTATTCAACCCCAACACAACCGGAGCGGGAAATTCATCAGTCAAAGCAAATTAGTTGGGATCCATTAGGGTTCAGTGTCTTGTAGGGACATTCACTTTATTAGCTTCTTACACCCATTGCCATAATTGAGAGCATATTTCATTTGGCTCGAGCTCCACTTTACTAAATGACTGCTCTTTCCTTTTTCTTTTCTTTTTTTTTTTTATTTACAATGAGAGGCTCTGTCCTGCACAACGTCCGTACAATCGGTTATGTAGAACCAAGTTCTCCTCAGGACGTTTCACCTATTTTTCCCCTTCTTCTTTCTGCTGGCTTCAGTCCGTTCGTCTGAAACCCCAAACAAAACGAGAGGAAAGACGAACTCGTCTTTGCTCTGAAAGAACGTTTTGTGTCTTTGGCGAGAAAGGGCCGAGCAGGTAGCCCGTTGTTGATCAGCGGCACACGGCGGCAGAGGATAATTTCTTTAGGATGACTGACGATGGCTTCCACTCACAGACGCCGCTCTTGTTTTTTCTTGGGGCTGCCTCGGGGTGCGCCTCTTCCCTCACTCCCCTGCCTTGCGCTTTGACAACCTGCAGACATCTCAGATGAGTGGCATTCTTCCCACAGAGACACAGAGTCTCAGACTTCGGAAGAATGAACAGTAAATCCTCCCTGTTTGGTGTTGAGACCAGGAGATGCTGAGTGGCAGAGAGAGTGACACCAGTGGAGTTAACTGATCTTAAGATTATGGATTCAAAATTAAATACGATGTGTTCCTTTATAATAATACAACTGCAATTAAAAAGCACTGCAAAAGTTTTGTTGCAAGTTCTATTTAAAAAAAAATGCCAGATGGTTATTGTTTAATGTTTAAACATAACATATGTTTGTTTAAATATATGATGTTGTGCTTCTTGATTTAAGTCTTTTTCCTTCAGTGATGGCTTCCTCACCAAAGAGTGTCATTTTCAGTGCAGCCTGGCAATAGTTTCTCATGCTGCCTTCACTGATCACAAAAAGCTGGAATATTTGACTCCTTTGATCAGTAAGCCATTAGTCTGGGTAAAATTGTGCGATTTTTGACCCCGACTTGCCATCCTTAAAAAAAACTTTTGGTAAAAAATTTCCCAAGGTTAAACAGTGTTTTTCTTTCCTGTTTTTGCCTTCTGTTCAGAATTATTAAGGGACGCTGCATTTTCCACAGCAGCAGCAGGACTTCATTAAGGCCTTGTAGTAATGTTCTAATCTTTTTCTTCCCACATTATGGCTGTGTTTGTCCAAAAAGCCTCCGCTGTGGAGCTGACCTGATTGGAAGGTAATAAAAATCTAACTTGAACAAAGGATAGAAATAAGCTACATTCAAGCAAGCACGCCAACACACTCTCTCTCACACACACACACACAGAGAGAGAGAGAGAAAGCACCCTTATCATCCCTGTTTCATTTAGAGTTGATTGCTGTCGGATTATAATGCAATCACCACGCTGCGTGAGCCGTAACTATGGGAACTGGTTTTAACTGTTTATCTTGCCAGAGATCTTAATTTAAGTTTGAACACTCTGTATCACTTTAGATGTGAGAGACATGGGAAATTGACAAAAAAAAAAAGGGAGGGGGACAACAAAGAGCAAGGAGGCAATGGGAGCAGTGGAAAAGAGGGAGGAAAAAAAGAAGAAAAATGAAGAAACAGACACGTTCTTGTTCTGTCTGTTGTATTTCATTTGCAATTTACTCTGTCTTTGAGGGGGAAATCAATTTATGATGACAATCCGCAGGGTAGTCATGAAAGGAGAGCAGCTCCTTTGCCATGGGAAAATTTCTCCTGGAGAATGTCACTAATCTTGGTAAAATGAATCATTCACACTTTATTTGGACATCTGTGTTAGCCCCCCTCCTCCTATCCTCCCCACCCCCCGACTTTCATTCATTTGTGACAGTTTTATTACTAGTTGTGCAGGTGGCTGGGGGCTCAGAAGTCAGACAAGAATGCCACATGGAGATAGTCCAAAATGCTGAGCAGCTCTCCGGTCTCTAATGATGCTTCCTCTGCGCTGCTCAGCACAACCATCGCCGTCGTAGAGGCTGTCTCTGCTAGCAAACTGTTAATGCCAGAAGACGCACACTAGACCAAAATCAAGGCCTTTTATTCTCCCCCTGCAGTCTTTTCATCAAAGTTATCTAATATCTAATGTGTGAACAGAGCCAGACAGAACCTAACCTTAAAATAGTAAGTGCAAGGGATCTGCAAAAATTTTACTGCATTTGTTTAATTTAATACTGAAGACAGATAAATTTTGACCTACAATTGAAAAATGTGTTGAAAAAGCTCCTACTTTCAAGCCAAATATTAGTATGAAAAAAACAAAGTGCTAAAGCTGGTGCAGTCTTTCCTATTATGGCGCACTGCAAAATGCGAGTTTTAGAGGAGCTGAATTAAGTGTTTTCCAGGCACGTTGTGTCATTTTATAGAACAATCAAGTACCTCTACACTTCAGGTGTTATAAAATATGACTTAATAGAAATTTAACTTCCTAATTTAATTCCTTGAATTTGGGATTCTGTATCTTTAAAAACTCCTGCTCTTTCTGAAACCTTCAGGAAGTCCTCTATTAACCCTTTAACGTTTTTACCAGCGTCTAACTGAGAAGTAGCTTGCATAATGAGCTCAGGAAATGCAGACTTCCATCAGGCTAATGGCTGCTAGCTAGTCTGAAGGAGCTGAGTGGCAGATTTCAGGCAGAGGGTTGCTCTGTGAGACGGAAGCTGTGGAAACTGCAGCTCTGAGGAGGAGCTGTGTCTCAAAGGCGGGGCTAGGTCCACCCAGGGGTTCGCACACCTGAATGGCTGCCAAGGGAGATTAAAGGATTTCTCAAACATGCATAAAAGAATCAAGGCAACACTCTAGGTACGTTTTCGATGGGAAACATTATAACACGATCTAAAGTTAAAATAGAAAAAAGTTGAATTTACATAATACTGAATAAGAGTCTAAACATGAAAAATTTAGGTAAATTTCGAGGAACGTTTCTGATTAGAAACATCTATTTAACTGACACAATCAAGTTAATCGAAGGAACAGCTGTGGATGTATTTTAAGGCCACACCTGGAACACACGGCTGTCTTGTTTGACATGATGGGAACGTCAGAACGGGTCGGCCAAGACATCAGGAGCTACAGTCTGGCTCATCCTTGACCTTGGAAACACTTCACCGGTGGCTGAAGGTGCCGTGTTCATCTGTTCAACCACTTTTATACAAGTGTAGACATGATGGGAATGTCCAAACATCATGCTGCTTAGGAAAGAACTGAATGTCCCAGAGATTAATACAGACGTTTTCATCCGAATTGTGCAAATTGAACAAAAGCTAAAGACATTGTGAAAACACAGACTCAAACTGGTACGACAGAGTCATTATCCACAGTGAAATGTGTTCTTCTACTGACATAAGCTGAAAGGCTACTCAGTGAAGAGGAAGATAAACATTATGAACCC
This sequence comes from Gambusia affinis, assembly GCF_019740435.1. Lineage (NCBI taxonomy): Eukaryota > Metazoa > Chordata > Actinopteri > Cyprinodontiformes > Poeciliidae > Gambusia > Gambusia affinis. The sequence continues at coordinate 3,570,050 of NC_057877.1, forward strand.
CAAATGTCAGTTTGCAAATGCACACAGGGACTAAGACCTTCATTTTTGGAGCCAGGCTCTGTGGTCTGATGAAACTGAAGAGGATAATGACCAGGGTTACATTTGGAGGAAAAAGGGGATGCTTGTAACCCTGGAAACACCATCACAACTGTGAAGTATGGGGCTACTGCAAGAGGAGCTGGTGCACTTTACAAAATAGACATCATGAGGAAAAGACATCAACCAGGAAGTAAAGGTTTAGGTGAAGATTGGTCTTCCAAATGGACAGTAACCCTAAGCATGGAGTCAAAGTAGTTACAAAGTGGCTTGAGGAACAACAAAGTCAATGTTTTGGTGTGGCCATCACAAAGCCCTGACCTCAGTCCTACAAAGAATTTGTAGCTAGATTGTATAAAGTGTAGCCAAGCAAGGAGGCCTGCAAACCTGACTGAGTTACGCTGGTTCTGTCAGGAAGAATGGGCCAGAACTCCATCAAGCTGTTGGGAGAAGCTTCTGGGAGGAAACCCAAAACCTTTGAGCCAAGTCATACAGTTTTAAGGCAATACTACCAAAGACTACTACTACTAGTACTACTACTACTACTAAAGTCCTTCTTCTATTTATTTTTTCGCATTTCTTTCACTTTTACCTTCCACTATAGAGGATGTATATATTTTTCCGATACAGTCGCCCTCTGATTATGAGAGTGAAAAGCATTCACAGTGTCAACCCTACATAGAATATTGGGCGACAGTCTCATGAGTCTTTCTGTTGTATGGGGTCCTTGAGCTAAATCTTGCACTTTACCTCCTTTGAAAAAAAAAAAAATCCATTATCAAAACAAACCGATAATAAATTCAATCCCACTTTTAGTCTTTCTCCCACTCGTTCGCTCTACTTTCCAGAAACACAAGTAGACTGAATTGTGAGCTGGCATGCGAAATGAAAGTGGCAAGGTCAGGCAAGATCAATAAGAAGTTAATTAATGAGGAGTATGCAATGTTGTGTAAGTATGGATTTCTGAAAAACCTATGAGTGTGTTCCAATAACTGAAATGTCACCAGCAATTGGGTTTTAAAAAAAAAATCATCCTACCTTTTAATTTACCTGGAAATAGTATCCTAATAAAAATGTTCATATCATCAGCCCCCTGATATATGGTGGAGATTTTCTTCAAGATGTGTGTTTTGTACAGAATGAGGCTCAATGAGACTCAAGCAGACAAAAAAAAAACTATTAAGCCTTGGTGTAGAGCACATATGTCAGAGTCAAGGCCCGCGGGCCACATCCGGCCCGCGAGAAGATTTTCTACGGCCCCTGGGATGATATTAGAACCGGCCCGCAGCAAGCCGGCACCCCGTCTGAAAAAATGCGAGATGCACCCCCCCCCCCCCCCCCCTTCGATCCTAACAACGCGCGCACTGTCAATGTCATGTATGAATATTTTTTTTAAATCATAGATATTCATACAAAAAAAAAAAAACAGTTGGACACTACAGATGGTTTGTAGTGTGTTTTGTTGCAACCTGACGTGTGAAATAAACTTCAGTGCAGTTTGAAAACAAAATTTGTGTATAGGTTTATGTCAGGTTGAGCGATGTGTGTGGCCAGTTGATTTGTTTTTCTTTTTTGGGGGTATTTTTATTGTAATTAGAGGTGTACGGATCGATTGGCTACCGATCGTAATCGGCCGATTTCCGTGAAAAGTGTATGATCGGTGATCGCCGATCACTGTCTCTTGTTGTCGATTACCAAAACGATCACCTTTATCTTACTTCGCAGCCTGCGTGTGCAGCTGATCTCCTCTTTCCTTCACACTGCGCAAGCGCGCAGCAACAACTCCTGTAACGCCTTGCGAGTGAATGGGGAAGATTGCGCACTGCGGCGGAAAATTACCTCGGGGGTGAAGCGCGTCAAAATGCATCAACACAACGAATCTAATCTGACATTTAAAAAACAAGCACTTGACGGAGTTTGGCTACATCAAGGCTCAACGCAAAGAAAAAAGGACATCCGGAGCGGCCAAGTAGCAGGTAAAGCAGCGCACAACTACCAACACTCACCCGCATTAGCATCACGGTCAGAAAGCTAAACAAATAACCCCCAAAATAATTCAAGTCTTCGAGCTGGCGGTGAACGACGCTGGTTCTGCTCTCGCTGTTGAACCGCCGCTACGCGCTACTGGTAGTAATATTTCCCAGACGGAGCGTCGTTTCTGCTCCTTCATGAATGTCTGCATAAAGTCGCAGCATGTAAGGTAAACAACAACAAAAACAAAGATGTCACATGTTAAAACTTTCTCCAAACATGAGAGATAATTTAGGAAAAAATAAATAAATAATCGATCTCCTCTCCCTCCTCCTGTTTTTGCAGAATTACTCCGCTCAGTCAGAACCAGCCAATCAGAGCCAGCCAATCAGAACCAGCCAATCACAACCAGCCAATCAGAGCCAGCCAATCAGAACTAGCCAATCAGAGCCAGCCAATTAGAACTAGCCCTGCTCTTAGGAAGTTTTGATTCAGTAAGTTAGGATTGTTTATTTTGATGCAACCTGTACTTAACTTTGAATGAATGTTTCCCTCTTTCACTAGACATTATTTGATGTAGGCAGTGTTATGAGACTCATGTAAAATGTATGCTACAGAGAACTTTACTGTTAAATGTTGTTTAACTGGTTGCAGGTTTTTCAGTTGTTCTTTTGACTGAGTAGCTGCTGTATTGTGCCTGCAAGCATGTTGTATGTTTAGGTTAATTAGGTGAATTTATTACCAGATCATTTTTTAATTTTGCCAGATCACATAGTAACTTTTATAACTAACGCAAAAAAATAAACACTCAAGCCAGGCGATCGGCAAAGATCTGTGATAGGTAGAGATCGGAGTCATAGGTGATCGGTATTGGAATCAGCAGCAAAAAAGCTGATTGGATCATCCCTAATTGGAATCCATAGGGGGGCCCTGAAAATCTTTGGGAACCACTGGATTAGTGCTTCTGATAGCAGAGGGATTATTGAGAATTGTTGGCTGAGCTAAACTGAACTCGTTGATGGGACAACTGGAAGTTGTTTTGCCCTTTAGGTAGACATTTCCCTGTACCTCTGAAATCACATCAAAATTAAGAAGCGGCCTTACAATACCTCACAGCTGCTATATGTTTCTTACTTGGATCTGGAGCTCTTGTTCGAACAGGACTGAGATCTGGAGTTCTTGGAGGCCACTGGAGAAGAGTGAACTTTCCTGAATCAGTTGAGATTTTATGAATTTCCATCAGGCCCATCACCGAACAGAAGGAGAAGTTGTGAACGGTGAACGGTCATTCCCAATCAAACGACTCACAATTTGTGTTCACAAGTAATTGAACAGGTGAATGTACATTATGATAGTAATGGGTCGTACACAGGGCAGAAAATTTTAGGTTTCCTAGTCTATTGTAGAAGCATGTACTAACACGTATTGCCGTTGACCTATGGAGTTGCGCGTATATGAGACAGATTGGTTATGAAACAACCGAGTGCAAGTTTTTTGTTTTTCTCATTGTGTGTCGAGCAGAGCTTGCGGTATTGTTCGAGCTCCAAAAGTTTGCAGGAGAAAAGTTGCGCCGCGAGAGAGAGAACAAGGATAAAAAATTAAGTTCTGATTACAATTATGGGACGTGACACTTAGCTGATTTCAAATCAGCGAGGCCAAATTTCACAAAGCCTGTCAATGGTGGCAGCAAGCTCGCCAGATCCCTCCCCAATCAAAAGTTTGCTCTATATAATTTTACGCAATCAGATTTCTCCACAGTCATCCAGTGCAATCAGGTAATCAGAGGGGAGCATTAACAAGACAAATGGGGTTTAAAAAGTGGGTGCACTCTGTTTGCAGGAACTTCCTATGGAGAAGCCCCCTCCTCTCCTTGATTACTCCTATCACCCTCATACGGCGCAACATCCCCAGTAAATAGCGTTCTACTACAGTAAAGGCTGTATGTGCATCGGGAACAAATGTGACTGACTTTACATGGGAAAAAAATAGACACAATTGTTACCCTTAGGGCTATTTATGTCAAGTGATTAAATGTCCGAACTAACAATTTCATCAGATGATTCATATTGTGTATAGCAAAGGCACTGTTGCCACTTTAACACCTTTCATTATATGAGAAATTCTGTTTCCCAGATTACACAGCCAGGGGTTGTTTATGCCGTGTTTGTCTTTGCATGTAGACTCTATATATGTTGACTGAATTTATTATTCTTGGTGCTGATGAACGGTCCTGCCACATTGTGACTATCGTGGAATAGTACATAAACCTTGATGGAGAGGAATTTTTTTTGGTGGGCTTTTTCACTGTTTACTGGTTGGATTTATATTATAATCAGATTTCTAATGAAATGGCTTACTGCTGCAATATGTAGCTTTTATTTTCAAAAACCCAACCTTTTCTTTTTTTACACATTTGTTAAAATAGTCCCTATGTCTTGACTGTATAATATGAGACAGCTCCCTTAGGAACAACCAATCTGAGCCAGGAGGAGGATCTTAGTGCCACTCACACCCTCCTCCTTTCTCTTTCACTCCTTACCTCTAGTTACCCACAATGGAACCTGCCTTAAATGTAAAGGCTAGTTAGCATGGACACCATGATGGCAGATAAATGGGTCTTTCTGGAATGGTAAGTTGCTTCTCTGCCATTTGAACCCTACAGGACGTTGTATGTGTAAGCACGAGGAAGACAGAGAAGCTTAATATTTTCACAGATTATCTGTAGTTTTATCTATAGTTTTAGTCTTAATGTTTATTTTGCGATTATTAATAAGTGATTGCTGTGGTACGAGAAAACTATAAATATATCGCTGCACTTTACTGTATGGCTAGCTCGCTGTTACTGTCTCTTGCTCTGTAGTTGTGGAGTCACAATGTCTGGGCTCATGAGCGCCCCCTGCCATGAGGCCAGAGAACTGCCTGCCTCACCTCAAATCTGTTCTCTGTCGTTTCTGATCGCTCCTCAGCACATGAAACACGTTACACACAGTTGGTGACAATAAACACTGTACATTATATACGTAAGCTAAATTATGGAAAATCAGTTCATATATTAAATGTTTTTTAACCATTTTATTGACGACATACAGACAGGAGGAGCGTGCTCTCATAGAGTGGCAGCCAGTGCAGTTAGCAAGAGGGTTGATCAATCACAGGTGAGGCTCAGTTTGCTGCTGCATCACCAGTTGCCCCTCCAAGCATTTGAATGGGAAAATGCGAAAATTCAGCGATTTTGAAGAAAAATATAATCAAAATGCTTTACAGTACAAACCACAGGGTTAAAATAGCAATATAAATAATTTTATCATATTTTTCCATTATGGCAGGTGTGGCTCTGCCTCACTTGCCTCCCCTGACCGCATGTCACTGATCTTATACTATATTATTATGACATGGTGACAGTTTTAACAAATATGTGAAAAATAACGAAATAGTTTTGTGAAAGTTATGTACTGCAAGGTTAAAACTGTAATGACCTGATAGAAAGTGGTTGCCAAAAGAAGTTAGCTAGCTTGTTAGCTAATACCATCTAAAAATGTAACCTTTAAGAAATCTCAGTCAGATTTCTATGGACTCCAGCATATTATGCTTTTATATCACATAAACACACAAACATAAAGCCAATAAAGGGATTTATATGACGACACTTAAGATATTATATAGCCTATATCAGGGGTGCCCAAAGGGGGTCCTCTAGGGCCGACATCCTGCATGTTTTAGTTCTCTCCCTTCTGGTAGTAACAACCTTTCAGGAAGTCAATGTTCTTCTTAGGCCTCTAACGAGCCATCATTTGATCCAGGTGTGTTAAACCAGGGGGAGAACTAAAACATGCAAGAGGACCCACTTTGGGCACCCCGGGCCTAAACTCAACAATGAGGCGTTTTCATTGCATGACAGATTGCATGGATTCTCATCTCGAAAATGCATGTGTTCAAATAAAAGTGTACTAAAATAGTGAACACCATGTAGCTGAAAGCTGCTGAAAAGCCTTTACTATGATGAGATTTCACTTCTAGTTTAGCCTCCATGTTGGAGGATAAACTAAAGTCAAACAGCCAACCAGAACTTTCCGAATCAGCATACTAGAGTTAGTGGTTTCTCCAACTGAGAACTTTGAAAATTCATCTTCCACGGACAAAAAGAAAGCAACACAAACATCACAACACCACGAGGACCTGTAGATCAGTAAATAAATGGACTATACTGAACTTTACAGATGAGTTCAAGTGGAGCAAAACAAGTATTGTTGGTTAAGAGGTCACACAATAGTCTTAAATATGAATGAAAGCTGGTTTCACTGAGGATGACAAATGAAAAAAAAACAACAAACTTCAAGGCAAAAATGTGTATACGTTTCATTCAAATTTTCCCTCCAGCCCAGTTCCAGTACCACACTTCCAGTTGACAGACGAGACCGGCCTCTTCGCCTACACTTACCCAGTTCTTTGAGCAGCTCTTCTGGGCTCTGAAATAATTAGGGAGGACGATGTGAGGATGACAAAAGACAACAGGAAAATGAAATAGGCCCTCTCTGTGGGCCCTTAGGGTCTTTTGCAGCAATTCTAATTAAGCCCATCCAGAAACAGAGGAGCTCAGATTGAGGCAGTTTCTCATCAGAGTCCCACCATGAGCCCCTTTTGTCAGGGACACACAGCCAATTACAAAGCTCAACAATGGAGTGGGGAAGTCTTATACCCTCCACAAAGACCAGAGACTATGGAGAACTGCAAATATCCATCAGCGTGGAGTGACTTTGAAGAGAAGGAGAAAAAAAACCCTCACCTTCCAAAGAAGTGAAACCAAATATGCTTTCATGTGTGTGGCCCCAAATTGGTGGACACAAAACTGGCGGGTTCAATTCCCCGTGGCTCACGTGCCAGAGTAATTATATGTTTCCACAGCAACTGCGCGCGACGTGTAATAGAGCAGTTCCACAAATATTCGTGGTCCGCTAATTAAATTGAAATAAATTTGGGAGTAAAGTAAAATACGGACGGATCTCCCTCCGCGGAGCCAAAGATAACCCGACTTTGTTGTTCATCTTTGCATATTAGTCTGTGGGCTTGCCAAGCCATACATTATGGAGCTGTCTCTCGATTTATTCATTGTGCACTGAAAGTAATTACCCAGAGATAAGTGTTCCTCCATCAGGGCCCACTCACAATGCTCCCTCAGCAATCTCCTCAGACTGGGGGTCCGTCTTGGGCCATTTGGGCGGCGCTGCGTTGCGTGGTGTGGCGTGGAGGTGAGCTTTGTGCTTGCCTGCGTTCGGATGAGGCCTTCCTGACAGTCACAGTCAGGTGGGCCAATCTTTCAATCAGACATCCTATTTACCATCGCAAAGCTCCGCTGGCCTGTCTCATTTGGAGCCGCCTTGGGTCGCTTGCAATGAAAGCAGATAAAGCACTAGATCCCACCTTATATTTCTGGCCATAGAAGATGGAAAATATCCACTTCACAGAGTTTATTTCTTTCTTCGCTCATCAAACCCAGAGATCTGGAGAGAAATTAGGCGGCTTGTCACAAGGTGAAATTAGGTTTCTGAGGAGGGACGACAAAGGGTAAGTGAGGGTTAGAGGAAAGCTTGTAGGAAAAAATCAATGAGTGGAAGAAAAACATACTGTTCCGTGTTGTGACTTTGTACCCAGGATGTTTGAGCTAGGTGAATATACAGTCCCTCTGAAATCAATACGAGCCAGAGAAACAATAATTCCTTTTTCTTATGGCTGAATGACTGAGACTCGGTGGAATTAAATTAATCTTTGATTTTAACACAAAACAGTGTTAGACAAGCATTAAATGAACTTTACATGTAAGCATTTTGTTTTATCTTACACAGTGCTAATGGTGTGGGATCTCCCCACCCCTGCATTAGCATTTTAAAGATGGAAAATACATTTTTCCAGCAGTACACAATCAGTTCAGGGCGGGTCACTTCATAAAATAAATATGATGTGTTGATGCTGAATGTTCAGTGGGTTTTCCTGACCACGGCTTTTTGAATTCTTTTGTAACTTCTTTCTTTGTTATCAGATCAATCGTAATACTCTTGTAAATGTAAAAAGTAGTTTTAAACTGAGTTCATTTATTAAGGGAAGATGCTAACCAAAGCAACCTAACTCTGCGAAAGAAAGTTATTGACCGAGACTTAGCTTCTAAAAGTTGTACTTTGACATTCATTTTCCACTTAACGTCTTTGATTTTCTGTTCTGATTTTCGACAAATTTAACATGGTATTTGGTTTGGTTTGGTTATGTTTTGGCTTAAGAAAATCTAAGATGCTAGGTTAGCTCCTAGCACACGTCCTCTGTGCAGGGTACTTTGCAGTGTAGACAACATGGAGGTCGCTATTTTTTCACTTGCGCCTTCCATTTCAGCACCCTCTTGTTCTAATTGAAAGGGCTTAACTTTAATTATTGGGTAAAAATGACTGTTCTGGCTGGTTGGAGCTAGCCCTGTAGCACTTGGTATGTGTCAGCTACCCATGATGCATGGTAAACATGTGACAATATTTTACTTCAGTTTTTTAAAACTAAACCATTAAAATATTTTTATTTTAATATTTTAAAAATATGACATAATTCCACTTTGGCCTCAGCAAAGGTTTCTGATTAATGGTTAGCTAAAAGGTTAGCCGGCTAAGACCGCAGGTTTGGTTCTTCCTGTTAACATTCTACAGAACTTTTTTGTTCTTTATCTCGTTTTTAAGCACTTTTAGTTCTTAATGTTTTTAAAGAAACAGTCTGTATATAAATTTGCTTTAGTTACATTTCCGGTATCTGTGAACCAGGTTTGGACATTTGGGAATAATAATCTCGTGAGTCATGCGATAAACTAGCTCGGTTTATTTGAAACGCTGCACAGCCGATTGAAATGCTGCGTGGGTTTTTATACGGGTTGCCCTCATTTGTCTTGTTGCTGTAATTTATTTTTTTATCTGTGTGTGTGAGCATGGTTGCTAAATGATGACATATTTCATCTCGTGTGTATTTCTGATATGAACAGCTCATATACTTATTTTTGCCTTCAAAAACACATTTGGAGAGTCACTCCAGCAGCATTGTCTGTCCTGCAGAGCTGTGGATGGCAAGTTAGCTGACATAAAACACCTCGGTCATCTGGTGAGGGTTGTTGGCGGGGATAAGTTACTCCCACACACCTTATTGAGCCACTCCATCTGTCGGCCCTCCCTCGCCTCACCATAAAGGATTTGAAGGTGCTGCAGCTTGGTCTAAATGTATAGATCTCAGCCTTTCCTCTCTTGTGTCCTCAGACAGTGGTGGTTCTTGATATGGATGACATGGGCAACCGCCCAGGGCAACGTCTTGTGGGGTGACAATACGAGCGCAAAAGTTTTGTTGAACAGCAGATTTTTTTGTTCCCCCCCCCCAATATTTCCATGTTTTCATTAAGAAATGCAGCTACAGATTCTCAAAGCCAGGTGTGGTTTATACATGGATAATGAAAGCTGTTTAACATAAGGTGTTTTGTTCAAAAGATTTTGTTGGATGTTCCTAAAGCCGCCATCAGGTGCACTGGATAATTTTACAATAGGTCAGAGTGTGTGTTAATAAGGAGTATCTCACTTTCTTATTTTAGAGAAAATGGTGTGCTTAAAACTAATGCGCTAACAGCAAAGACTCATCCAGGAATTGTGCTTAACATGGTTTTTGTACCTTTCAGAACAGCACACAAAGTCTGAATGGGAAGTTAAAATTAAACTCGAGAGAAAGTCAGAATAAGGGCATTTCCTTCAGGGCATTGATCGCTTCTTTTCCTTTGGACCTCTGGGCTTTTGCCTCAGATGATCTCAGTGTAACCGAGTCTGACTGTGGCACACAAAGAGCCAACGCGGCCAGGCCAAGCATTCTTCGCTGACCGTTTTAATATATTTATTTATTTATTTTATTTCTACCTTTATTTGTGCTAGGAAAGCTTTTCCTGAATGTTCTTGTTCATTTCTTGCTCCTGCGACCCCAGACGTCCAGTGTTTGGCCTTGGAGTGATGCTAGAGGAATAAATGGGAGCAATGTTGTTGCTTTTGGAAGTAAAAGCATTCCTCCTTCTCTTCAGCTGCTTGGTTTTCCTAACTTTTGCAGAAACTCCATCAAATATAAGCCTACTTGTTTTTTTTTTCTTTTAGACCACTGTTGTCTCAGTCAAGACCCTGAAATAAACCAATTTTTATGTTGCACAGCGCCCTCCAAAAGTATTCATACACCTTTAAAATTGGTTTTTGTATTTTTCAAAGTGATATTATGTAATAATAGACCAACAAAAAGTAGTGCAGGATTTTGAAGTGGAAGCAAAACTATACATAAATTGCAAAAACACATTTTACCAAGTATATTTTGTCTATTTTTTGTAAAAATCTTTTGATATAAGACAGAAACAACTTACAAATAACTTTTCAGCACGATACAAGAGCTATATCTATATCAACTTAGCTGTTGGTCTATAAAATTGTATTAATTCCTTTCCAGCAACAAAAATGATATAATTATATAATAGAATTTTCTTCTAAAACCTTTGCTATGTTTAGTTTCTGAGTTATTATACAGGACTTTCTATTAAATAAAATAAAAATAAAAAAACGATTAAATAAAAATGATTTACTTTTTACATTTTCCATTTAAGATATAAACTCACCATGGAAATCTTTTCGTAAAACATTAACAAAAAGCATGTGTCTACATCAGAAGGCCATTCTAAGCACCACAACTGGCCTGCAGGCTTCATTTTAGACATCCCTGTGCTTCCTAGCTTTTTTACAAAATAGGTTTTTTTCTTGCAATTCCTCCATAAAGGATATATATATATATATATATATATATATATATATATATATATATATATATATATATATATATATATATATATATATATATATATATATTTAGATTTAGATTGCACAACTAGCTGTATACTACTTCATGCTATTCTATCACAATAAATAAATAAAAAACATAAAAGGTTTTTTTTTACTATCATGAGACATTAAAGACATAATAACAAATTTTCAAGATCCTCAGTAAAGTCCTCAGTAAACACCACAAGCAGAAAGTAGCTTTTCACCCTCTCTTATTCTGCCTGACTGGTTTCTGAACATCGTCACATCGTCGGCCAAAAGATGAAAACCAAACAAACTCCGTCTTTCAGACAAGACAGTAACGACACCAAGCATTTCCTGGTGTCACATGTTTCATCTCTGGGAGGCTGAGACAGTTCTTCCTTTCACAATAATGAAACACGAGATGGCAGATAATCTCATAAATATGTGTTGTATTCCTTTTTCGGCACTCTGGAGAAAGAGGCAGGCCTTTGTTTGAGGGGCTTCCTGGCCCGCAGGAAGTGATTGCAGTGTGACAGTGAGGAACACTCATCTCTTAGAAAAAAAAAGGAGTGGGGGCGGGGGGAATGCTGGAAGACGTATCCTTTTTGATCAAGGCCTGCTGATGGATCAGTCGGAGAAAGGCAAATGGGGATCATACCGCGGCCCGATGACAAGGGGGCCAATTTTGATGTCCCTTTTCTCTCGTTGCGGCGCTTCTCTTTCAAGCCAAAATCTGCCTGAGCAGCCTGGGAAAATGGCCTTTTTACCCACCCTTATAGTCACACAGTTGACAGGACGACTAAGCTAAAAGCGAATTCACATGAACGCTTGGGCTGAAGTAAAAACGAGTCCTTCATCTTTTCTGGCTGCAAAAGAAAAACACAAAAAAAAAAAAACATGAGGAGAATAGAGGGATTTTTTTGTCCTGAAACATCAGAAAGGAAAACTGGACTCAGGGAGGAATAGGGCCATCTGCGAGCAAAAACACAATTTCACAATTGTGGTGTTTGTGTTAAGTAGGAAACACGATCAGAATCACTTGTGAATAATTTTAACAGACATTAAAAAACATGTCTTGCCATTATCCTCCTAGCACTTCCTGCTGTCTTCTTCTTCATTTCTGCCTTTGGTAACATCCAGTTGTTGATCCTGTGACTCATGATGTAAAAAAGTGTTTCCATTGCAGCTTTCTGAAATGCGCCAAATTTGAAGCGGCCAATGAGCTGCAAAAGCTTTTGATCAAAAAGGTTAGTTTGTTCTAAGTTGCCGTGTTTCATTAATTAATCAAATTTATTTTCCTAATTCCAATTTGAGCAATTGTCTGGTCAGTGGAAACACAGCTATAGATTCTCAAACCTAGATGTGCCAACCCTATACTTGCTTCACAACTTATTGCTCACGCAACGTATTTAACTTGTGGTCTTCTGTTGAAGAGAAGACCACACTCATTTGTTGAAAAACACAGTTTCCCAGTTGCAGTGTTTCCCTGAACTAAGAAACACAATTAAAATCACACGTGAATACTTTTGTTCATGCAATAAGTCATTAAAAAACATACAATGCCATCATCCTCCTACCACTTCCTGTTGTCTTTTTCTTCTGGTTATTGACAATACGACTCGTGTGATGTGAAAAAAGTGTTTCCATTGCAGTTTTGTGAAATGAACCAGTTTCCATACAGCCAAAAAAATAATAATACACCTAACCTAATGCCAAACTAATTAACTTGCAATTTCACGTGATGTTCTGTTCAAGAGATTTCATTCAGTTGCTGCGTTACCATTACGAATATGTGCAAAAACTTTCATATTATTGCCAAAAAAACCTCACAATTTGGCATTTTATGTGTTTTCATTTACTAAGAAACTCAATTAAGATCAGACATGAATACACTTATTCACGCTATGTCATTAAAAGACATGCTGTGTTACCATACTTTAGCTATCTTCTTCTTCGTGGTTTGTGCCGGTCAACGGTGGTCAGCTGGTTGTAGATCACATGAATCTTGTCGCTTCAATATTTCTAGCACCAAAACGTTTCCTCAAAAAACTTCAAATTGCCATGTGTCCACTAAGCAGATTTATTTTCGAAATGTCAAATTGTGCAACCATGTGGTCGATGGAAATGCAGCTAGTTTTATTAAAATTGCCATCATGTGCAACAGTAGAAGTACAATTCCATTACCTGACTTTTCTGGCTGCGAGAAAAAAAAAAAAAAGAAGAAAAGAAAAACACAGGAAGAGAAAAGAAAAGAAGGGATTTTTGTCCTAAAACATCAGAAAAAAAACCCCAACTGGACTCGAGGAGAAATAAAGGCCATCTGAGAGCGAAAACAAGGGAGCCGCTTTGTTTCATCCCACATTGTTTAATTTTAAAATGTTGACCCATGTGAGAAACATTATGTCTGAGCGGCATCAAGGTCCATATTCAGTGTAACCAGAACCTCAAAGGCCGCACGTCCTCGCTGTGTTTATAATGCATTAGTGGAACCAAACTCTACACTGTACTCTCCTCACAAATCCCACCTGGCCCATGTATTAGTTGCAGATGTGGCTCTCTTAATTCATAATGAACTAATAATGGTTTTGTTAGTGCAAGGTTGTTTTCCTTCTCCCGCCCCGGCGCACACACACATTGACGGGGCTAATCTGCGGCCGAGGTGTGGCGGGGGCGGCGGGAGGAGATATTAACGCCCCGAATGAAACACACACTTTGGAATGCGTCATTGCACGCTTTGAACCGCGCTAATATGATTCTCTCATCATAAATGGATCCTGATCATTAAAAAGGGGCTCATTTGTCCTCTCTTAGGGAGTCACCTCTCTCTGTCTGCTGAGATGATAACAACTATTAGCTCATCATGTGTGCCGAGCAGAAACCACGTAGGTGTGGCGTATTTTCTTTCCTTTCTTTTTTTTTTTTTTTATTAACTGCAATTTTTTTTTTTTACGCTAATGAAAACACATGGCGGAGGGCTGTGGTTTTAATGACTCCATATTCCGATGGCGTGCCGATAAGAAGGAGAGCTCAAGGACGAGACATACCGGATACAGAACAACAGAAGATGGAGATCTGAAGGCATCAATTAACAGCTTGATCCAGCTTTTATGTCAAAGATGATGAAGCTTAAAAAGAAAAAAAAAAGAGAAAAACAACCATAATCTTTGCAGCTGTTGACATGGAGATAGATTGACTGCGTTCGTGCTTGTTTGAATTATTTTCAGTTGGCTTGAAAACATTAATTAATTAGCTCAAATGTGCGTAGCGGCTATTAGTGAACACAAACTCCTCTGTAGGTCCTAGTAGAAATGGTTCCCTTCCTTTATAACTGTGCCTGTGTACATTGCCACTGATATACAGTCACATTTAATAAATTAGAAGCTCAAAGAAAAGTTCATTTATTACAGCAACTCAATCCATAGGTGGAACATAATATAGATTAAATTCACGTAGACTGATGTTTTCAAGCCTTTATTTCTGCTAGCAATGATGATTGTCAGCTTCCACTTGATGAAAACGTGACATTTAAGACTAAAATATTACATCAGACCAATCAAATGTCTTTCATACAGAAGCCTGGGCTTAATGAAACATATTTAATACCTCCTAAAAGGATTTCATTCCAAATTAAATTTTCAAATAATTTTCTTTTTTCTCTCTTTTTTTTTTTTTTTACATATTATGGGACAAAGCTATCCCAACCACAATAACGCTATATAAAATATATAACTTTGACCTGCCTGATAACATGAATTAGGATTAATTAGTGAATTAAAGCTGCAGTATGTTGCTTCTATTAAAATATATATACCCGTTAAAACTACCACAATGTCATGAGAGTATGTGAGACAGAAAATCTGTGAACAAATGTGTTTAGCAGTGCGTACCTGAGGCTGATTGAAAGCACCAAGACACTCCTCCTTCCTCTGATTGATTGTTTCTGACCAGGAGGTGTGTGTTTCTTAGTTCGGATGCATATGTGAACGCCAGGTGGACCAGAAAACGTTCCGAAAGCAGGAAGTGAACTGAAGCGCAAGGCATTCTGGGAAAATCTGAAATTGTGAATGAAGGTGGACATTTTGAATGCAGTCATCACATCATCAGGAATTTAGAGTAATTTACTATTTGGAGGTGGAACGCCCCAAATATTCGCTGTAGCTACAGCGAAACAACTGTGACCTGTTTTACTAGGAACTTGAGCTAACCTGTATATTTACAAGCCTTCTCTTGATTTCCTTTCTGCTTTGAACACGATTCAAATTAAAAAAATAAATTTTACCAATTTGATTGACTGGGAATAATTTTTCCACCATTGTTTTGGCGCCCGCTCTAGCGCAGCACCTTTATGCGTCACATGTGGTGCAACCGTCTGTTTGATTGGGTGTTTCATCCAGCTTCTTGGGTGATGCTAAAAATTAAGTTCTTAATCTGCAAGTCGTATGACACAATATTAAAGTAATGCTAATAAAATAAAATTATATGAGTAAAACATAATTTTAATATGAGAATAAAGTCACAGTATAATGGACAAGATTAACATAATAACATGAGAATAAAGTGATAATATATTGAGAATAATGTTATATTATGAAAATAAAGTTGTACGTGAAATAAAGTCATAAAATTATGAGAATAAAGTTGATATAAAGTCATATTATGACTTTATTCTCATATTTTTTTTATGTTATTCTCGTAATTTTATTTGTTTCATTTTTTTAGCGTTGCCCCCAACACTGCTTGATTAGAGGTCATTTAGAGGACATGAAAATAAAAAATGAGCAAAGACAAAAAAAAAAACCCTAAAAAAACTGCCTTGTTTTGGCAGCACAGCTGAGCTTCTTACTCAGTATTACAAACCGTTAGCACACACCATCTGAAACAATAAAGCCTAACAGGAGAAAGATACGAGTGAAGAAAAGCTGCGTTGCCATCCAAAGTGTCCTCCGGCTGTTTCACAGTGAACTCCAGAGCTCAACAGAATTCCCATCAGTTGCTAAATCATCAACAAAGTGATCGGTTGTGTAACACCAGGATCAGCTATTGAACATGCTAGTCCCTGCTTCTGTGCTGTCAAAACCTAGAATCTGTTTATTAATCTACACATAGGAGGAGGAGGGGGAAATCTGCTTATGATTTTTCAGAACTGCACAACCAATCCTAATAGTTTTTTATACAATGAGCTGCTTATTTTTTTGTGTGGGTTTTGGCCACTCGCCTCTTCTCGAACCACGCTCTCAGAACACAAATGGCTCTCACCGTGAAGGGATCATCTTTTATATTTATATCCCACGGTGGCCACACAGACTGACCTCTTGAGCATTAGACCTCTGAAATAAAGCCTAATAATCAAAACACTGGAAATCATATAAAGCGTAGCGTTAGCGCCACGAGCCTGGCGCATTGCAAACCTTCTACGTTTTTGCGCCGCAGGCTGCTGAACGTGCTCCGAAAGACAGAAACTTTGACGGAGAGAGGAGGCGATTTCAGTCGGTCGCATGGAGCTCTGGTGACGTGCAAAGGGTAAAGCCGTGACACGTGTGGTGCAAAGTCCCCAAATTAAAATGGCTTGTTACTCCCAACTTTCATGTCTGACCTGCAAGTATGGATTGAATGAAGGCTGCATGCTCTGTATGTGCGAGGAGGGAATTGTACCAATAAGAAAAAAACAGGGGCGATAAAGCAAATGAAAGAAAAGTGGGAAGCGGTGGAAAGGGGGGGTGTGGGCGGTGAAGGAAAGCAGGAGGAAATCCAGCCGTAAAGAGAACTGGGGGATATTGTAATGAGTTGCACCTGTTTCCTTTAACCCAGCTCCAGTTTCCCCTCTACAATCACATGCAGATTACCCATCAAAGCCCCTCTTCGCTGCCTCTGCTCAATGGATCCTTTGTTGCCAGTTGTCAGGGAGGCGGCCCACGAAAGTATGTAACACAAGCAGGCCTCATTGCTCTGGAACTTCCAGCGCATTGCTAGCCTCTGCCAGCCACAACAGGAATAAAGGAGGGGAGCGTTTGCGTAGGCTGCTGTTCGCTCCTCAGACGCCGGTGGCTGGTTTTTCGTTTTGGCGTTCCACGGCCACAGCAGTTGCATCATCATTTGTCAACACTGTATTAAAAAAAGTAAAAAGAAGAAGTGAGGTGGGGAGTAGGGGGGGTTTGTGTGAGCTGCGCCACACAGAGCTGATGTCAGCAGAGGCTGGATGAATTTTCCTGGTTTGCAGGTTTGCCAAGACTAATGCACATATGCTGTTAGTAACAGCAGCGGCGCTGTAATATGACAACCAGTATTCCTTAACACACTCTAGAGTTGGGATTCTAATGCCTTGATGTCAAGTAATTACATAGATTTCACTGCAATTAATTGTATTTTTTATTTATTTTTTATTAAATTTGTTTTGCATACAAAGTTCAGACCGGAATCTTTGTATTTGCACGTTTCTGGTACGCATGTAAATCTGACGCACAAGCGACATCTGAAAACCACAATGGATGACAAAGTAGCTTCTCTTGGCCCTCTGGAGGTTAAATTTGGCTTCAAAGTTACGATCTGATTGGACGCTGGAAAAGACTACTGGTGTGTGCAAGTTGTGCTAAAAGGAGTTAGCCTATCAGTGAAGTGATTCTAGTCTAAAACACCATCCCAGCACAGAAGCAGCTAACGCTAATTTCAACGTCCAAAGGGATTTTGAATGTTTCTCGTTTTCTCATATAGTTTTCCAAATTAAATGCACTTAACTATTCAAAGAGACTGAAATTAATCAAAACTGTTGATCAACCACTAGTGTGTGTGTGGATGTGTGAGTGTTTGTGTGTCAGTTATATTATCATATTATAGACATACATTTTAATGCTTTTCACTGAGATTATATGTGACAGAACCATATAAAATAGTAAACTGTATGGTTTTGAATTTATTTTCTAAAAAGTCTGCTCCTCCTCTGGAATAGTGCCATTTACGGTGTCAGTATGTTGACGCCAGCTGATTTGTTAATTCTGTAGACTCTTGCTCATTCATTTTGGTTGAAGTGTTCCTTTTTTTACGGATAATAATCCCCTCTGGTTTTGAATGCTGTGCAGCTGGAAGGATTTTTGCTCTTCCGTTTTTCTTCACTTTGGGACAGCTAGTTGTCGTGATGCTCTGCAGAGATCCTCAGGTCCGGTTGGTGAATCTGCTGACAGGACAACTGTTAGTTGTGTGATCCACAAATCTGGTCACAAGTGTTGCAGAGGAACACACAGTGGTGGTACAGCGAACATGTGGAAGGAGGTGGTCTGGTCAGATGAGGTCAAAGTTGAACTTTTTGGCTTAGATGGAAAACACTGTGAATAAAAAAGAGCAACACTCTGAACGAGGCCTGACATGATAACATAACAGTACTACTATTATGACTTTGTTCTCATTATTTCAACTTTATTCTTCTAGTACTACGTATAACTTTATTCTCATATTATGACCTTTCCTGTATGAGTTTATTCTCATAATGTTATGACTTTATCTCATAGTTTTTTAAATATATATATATACATATATATATATATATATATATATATATATATATATATATATATATATATATATATATATATATATATATTAATAAGCCATAGCTGCAGTTCGAAATCCACATTCTAAAATGACCCTGTCAAAGCTCAGACCTAAATTCAATTTACAGTCTGTGTCATACTTTCTTTGTTGTAACATGTCCAAATGTAAAACGTTGATGGGATGTGAATACTTTCGCCTTGAGTGAAAAGTGTGTTTCTTCAGAAGTTTTGGGTCTTTGTTGGATCCAAAAATCATCTCCTTTACTAAAATCAAGCTCAGTTTAGCAACGAGGCAGCTCAATACTATAAAAACGCAAACCGATTTTGAAACAAGTAATAAACATTGGAATTTGTCAAATGCCTTCATCAAAACCATCGTGAAGGTATTTCTCAAACACATTGTTCAATTGATCAGTTATCAATAATCAAACCCTGAACCGGGTTTACCTTGATTTACAGGAGCTCAGTGTTTCAACAGGCTTGCAGTTTTCTGGAAGTTTGTTTCAGACTAGTAGAGCATAAAAACTGATATGTTTGGTTCTGGTTCTGGTTCTGGAGATGCAGAGTGGGCCAGAACCAGAAGAAGGTACCTGTCACTTTGTCTAATAACAGTATCATTTGACCTAGTTTTAAAGATACACAAACATCCAGGGGACGGAGATGTTATGAACATAATCATCATCATACATGGAGGTGTCTATTTTTCTCTCCCTTCGGCGCCTAATTGAAAACAGCTTGAGGACTTGACATGTTGGTCAGTATTCCTGATCCTGGATCGGCGAGCGCGCGGCACATCTGCTGCAGTCTAATTGCTCCATTTAAAGAAACTGTCCTTGATTAGGTCATTATTAGGCTCATTTAGCCTCGCGGAGAGAGGAGAGGAGCGGCGGGAGGAGTGACGGCGATAAGCGGTACCGCGGTGTTCTCTGGCGCCGAATCGCCCGCTGATAGGCTCGCGCGCTCACCTCGCGGAACGTATATCGACAATGAGCGGAGGGGCCGGGAGGCGAAAAAAAAAAAAAAAAAGGGTGGAGAGACCGCTCTGCATTCAAGCGCTAATTAGAAAAATTAGATCTATGAAAGGCAGCGAGTGATCCAGGCCTTCAACCTACGTGTGTGTAGCGCCGTAGCGGCACAAAGAGGAGGCAACAATGAGCGCCGGGGAGGAGGGGCGGGAGGTGGGAGGATAAATAATTTAATCCATTATCTACTCTGCAAAGCTCATCAGCACTGCTACACAATGGCCACGATTGAATTGCTGATTGCATTTCTCTCCTACCCTCCAGGAGAAAATGCCCATGCTCCACTATGTTCTCTCAGTCTGCCAGCACAAACAGAGAGAGAGGAGAGACAGAGAGAGAGAGGCAGAGCAGGAGGGAAAGGATGGAAGAGAGGGAGAGACAGAAGAGTGTAGAGTGTCTTCCACCAAGGTCAAACTACAATGCAGCAATCTAATTAAGAGTATCAGAGAGTTTCCTGTATGGGGTCAGCCTCCCTGTTGTGCTCACAGGCTCATATTGTCCATTATGTATTACATGGTGTACTGCTTGATGTAAGGGATGGACGTAACGCTAATTAAATCTCCAGACTTCATCTTGCCAATATTCCTTTTAAACGGTCTGTAAAAGAGTTGTAGAGTATTAACTTCCTGACATTGTTTGACTTATAGTATGTTTTGCCTGGATTGGTGTTCAAACAAAGAGGTAAAGAAACAAAAACAACAACAACAAAAAAAAAACCTTGAGGATTATAATTGTGTGACACGTTTTTCAGGCATTCATTGACCTTACAGAGTGAATAATATCTTCTTTAGCCTTTGCTTGCAATTTCAAAATGCTGCAAATTAGGTTCAGTTTGGACACTTCAGCTGAGGGTTTCATTCAGCTCAGTCCAACTCAGAAATACTTCATTGATCTCAAAGGGAAATAAAATATTGCAACTCATATCATCCAAGTATGTTCAAAGAGTTGTTGTGAAGATGGAAGGGTCTTCTGTACTGGTCAGTTGTAACGCGTCATGATATTGGTATTTCACTGGAACATGTCCTGGATGGCTCCATCAATTGCTGGTTAGCACTTCTTATCCACCTCCTTGGCTTTTGTCTCTCCTCTTTAAATCTCTGACTGGTTGTGTAGTTGGAAGCTGGGCAGAGAGATGTTGGAGTAGGGGATCTGATCCTTGTCCATTACAACTTATGGAAGAGATGGTGTGAACTTCCTCCTTCTCTCTCTGCTCTTTGGTCCTGCATTTATGAAGCCCGAGGTTTGGGGTCGTAGTTCAGGAAACAGACTGAGCATCTGAGATGCCAATCAGCTGTTCCCAGTTGTAAATACGTTTTTGCCACGGTTTGTCACTGTCTGAAGGCAAAAAACAAATAAACAAAAAAAAAAAAACCCCGGTAACAGCAAAATTCTGTCCAGCTGCTCAGCATCCAAAACCAGATGGAATAATTGTCCGAACGAGCAACGCCTCAACCCCTCCAGAACTATCACCAAAATTCTACTAATAGAACAAATCGGAGCTAACAGAGAGCTCTTCCAACATGCTGCTATTCCAGAATCTAAAATTATTCTGATCCCTAAATTATTCCAATTGGGCCTAAGTGACTCAGTTCATTGAATTTATTTATAAAGCCCACTGAAATTGGATGGACAGAATCAGCAAACACAATCTTCTCCCAAAGTTGAATTTACGTCTAAAGGTGGAGAACATTTTAAATATCCAAAATAAATACACAAAACAACTTGAATAGTTGAAATTTATTATTATTATTATTATTATTATTATTATTATTATTATTATTATTATTATTATTATTATTATTATTATTATTATTATTATTATATTAATCATTCAGAGTGGTCAGAGAAGACAGTCAAGGTTACAGGTACATGTGTAAAAGAAACCCTAAATAAATAAAATAAGTTTCATACTGGGTGTCAAATGTTTGCAGCATTTTTCACTGCTTGGATTATTGTTGTTGTTTGTTTGTTTTTGTTTTTTCTTTGGTTTACATAAACCTGCCATAGCTTGTTCTGATTTTTATTTAGCATGTCAGATTAAAATGGACTACATGTAACTACACACAGCACTTCTAATAATTTGGTCCACAAACAATAAAAAAATGAGGCATCACATTTCTTTCTTTAATGCTTTTTTATCACATAAATGTCCCGATAAAATAAACTACAGTCTGTTGTCGGAACAAAAGGAAAAGGGAAAAAGTTTAAGCAGAATTAATACTTCTTCCAGAGCAGTGTGTCTCAGCCACCATTGTTACATTTTGGACGTATTTATGGGCAGAAGAGACAGAAGTTTTATTACTACAGACTCCAGACTTTTCCACCAGTGCCACACTTCATCCTTCCTTCCACATTTAAATCTTAGTTGGATTTCATGACGGCTAATGGAGGAGCTGCTTTTATACTTTCTGCAGACATTCATCCTCTCCATACTCTAGTGATCACCTCACCTTGCTGCAGGAAAGGCCGACCGGTTGTCTCTTTTATCAATCCATCAGCATTCAGACTCTCAATTTCACCTACCGGCTACTTTTAAGTTTTTTTTTTTAGCTCATTTGAGGTTTTCAATTATAAAAAGGAGGAAGAAAAAATGTGAAGCTGTTTAAGCTTTGGGTCAAGTCCAGTTTTAGATTTTTCTTTCCTTATTATTCAAAGGAGAACCTCGTTTCCTGTAGTTTGTTTTTGCGTATTACTCCTCCATGTTTTCTGTTGGTTTATCCCTTCAAAAAGCAGCCGTGTCAAATTGTTCAAGGAGAAAAAGAATGAAGCACATTCTCAAGCGATTTATGATTCAAATGTATCAATAGCCCATCGTGAAGCAAAATATTTTGGGGGGAATTTCTTGACTTGGTAACACTGAGCTCATAGTTCACCTGGAAATGTGTAATATTCAGCTATAATTTAAAAGCATTAGTTCAGTGTTTTACCTGGAGAATCCAGAATGCCTTCACATAGCAGGCTAGTAACCATCACCTGGTTTCTCCCAGAGAATGTAGAAAGTCTTCCTTTAAGTGACTGCTGGGAACCGACGTGACTTCAAAGTATTGTTAACATCTGAAGGAAAAGAAAATCGGACTATTGGTGCTTCAGAAGTTCAAACTTTGATCTGGGAATGAAGGTCAGTCCGAACTCCACCGAGTTCCCGTTCAGAGTTGGGATGCAGTTGGAGTTTGCAAATAGTTGTGTTAAGTGGTCATGATGACGGCTTTAGGCAACACTAGCTGACAACTGTGTGCAGCGTTAGCCACGCTTATTGTCACATTCGGTGCAAAAAGTCTTTAACAGGGAGGTATTGTGCTGCACAGATACAAACTTGAGTATTAAGCTAAGCTCATACTAATATCTTTTGAGCTTAAAAACAATGTCTAATTTTTAAAACCCATAAAACGCCCGATTAATGTTGCCGTTATCTTGTCTAGCGCTAGCCTGGCCACTGGCACTGTTAGTTCTTAGTGTGAAATAATTAAGGCACAGCATTTCTCTCACATCAAATATTAAATATGTAAGTGTACAGCACACTCTACTGCAATGTAACTTTGTGATGATGGCGGCTTCCGTCTTTTACTCTGAATGGAGCTCTGCTGAAGAAACCAGACGTTCTCCTGGCTCTGTTCCCATTGCACGCTGGTTTCATTTTGCCTTCCATTTCATCGTGATGAATTTACATAAAACATGCACAAAAGTAGCACACATGACGGTCCCCCTTTGGCCAGGCCCTCGAAGGTCCTGTCCACAGTGCCGGTGAGGGGCAGCCAAGCTTCTGCTCTGCTCTGTTTGTTTTATGGAGCAGTAGTGAAATCCGCTTTCAGGTCAGCAAACTGAAGAGGGGGGGGGGGCGGGGGGGGAAGAAAATCTGTGCTGGGTCTCCTATGGTCAGCAGAAGAACTTAATTGACAAAAAGAGGTCATTAGTTTGCATCTAGGAGCAGCAACATCAAAGTCTCAAAATCTGCAAAGCAAAACAAATTAGCTTTTTTCATCAAACACTAGTGCAGGACAGATTTTTATTTTATTTTTTTTTTTAAATGGAGACTATTCACACATGCTGAATTCATCTGAATAGTCATTATGCAAGTGCAGCACAAATTGACCAAGACCAAGAGAAACTATTTATAGACATCATGGGCCGGCGAGAGCCAAGTGTGTCTAATGGTGTCATTTGTATTGTTAATGGTAATGCACTGTTGGTTTGCTCCATTTGGTTTTGCACAGGTGCACTGATGGGTTTTCCAGTCGCTCCGCGGTGTTTTCCTGTAGTGACACGGCTCCCTCTAGTGGACCGGCGGCAGTTCTACCTCGGGCTGGATTCATGGAGGGGGTGAGGGATGAAGCAGATTATTGGCGCCTTTTGCTGGTAAAATAGGATCAAGAAATGTTATCGTGACATTAAACCCAACACTAAAGCAAAAAGGGAGAGGAAAAAAAAAATCATAAATAGCTTGTGCAACAACAGCCTGGATGTTTGAAATATTCTGTTCCTAATTAACCTTCAAGCTCATCAGCCACAATCAATATAGAGTGTGGGCTTTTTTTTTCTTTTTTTTTTAATTGAGATGAAGTAATTATCAGACTGTATTCATCTCGTTAATGAAACAATGTTCCAATATGCCTGCAGCAAAACTGCTAATTGAGTTCTATTTTCTGAGACAGGAAGCCTCTCCTTTGCCCATGACCACAGAGCAACCAAATGAGGATAGGGAGGGGCTATTTTTTTTTCTTTTTTTTAAATCTGCCCATGTCTGTGTGGACACAAGAACAGACTGTGGACCGGTGGAGCGTGCTGGAGCTTAGTCCCCACAGACAGGGACCCCCCCCCCAAACCCCTCCACCAGTCAGGAGGAAGTATCTGCTCACACAGCTGACTTCAGCAGATCATCCCGTCCCAGTCGGTTATTTCACGCTTTCACTGGGTAAGTACTCCCTGTTGAGGAAGATATAGCAAAGCAATTATTCTGTAATTATGAAGCCAAAAGAGTTTGAGCGCTTCAGCCGTCCTCTGAAAGGGAACCGCAAGACGACGCGAAACGCCTCAACTTATCAGTCCGCTGCCATAGAGCAGGCCCCTCCAGATGCCGGTCTTTATTTCTGTTACAATTAAATGATTCAGATCATCGGCTACAAGAAGACGTTTTTTTTACATGATGATTTAATTTATTAAGGGGGAAAAAAAAAAGTAATCCAAACCAGCATGGATTTTGTTGAAAATCTGATTTCCATGAGAAATTTAAATTCATAAAAGCCTAAGAATATGTATTCAAATAATTTTTTTTTTTTTTTACTACTAATGCAATCAAATCTACTGATCCAAAAGTTCATTCACGTCCTTTCAAGTATAGTTATGGTCACTGAAAAATAATCAGAGTTGCGTAGAATGAAACTTTCTACAGCTTTGAAAAAGATGACAGAATCACTTTGTTATACTGTGTTTACTTAACTTACTGGGTTGAATGTATGTTTGTAGAAAGTTTTTCATAAGAGCAGATTTTTTTGTTTTCTTTCATTTTGATTTGATGTAATCTATATGTGTCTTTAGTTTCTAAGGGTGAGTGTGTGGAAGAGTTGACCCAAGGAGTAGTTGCGATTGGAACTTTCTTTCTGAACAACTTCAGAAAGAAAGAAAACGATTTTAGCACCAACAGATTCCACCAGGCAGGATTTCTGGAGTTCACAACCAATCTGTTTTCTTACCAGATTGACCTCTTGACCTGTAGAACTCTGACTTTCAGTCAGGTGGACAGTTATGTTCTTGTAGGTCTACTGATAAATGTCAAAGTTCAAATGGACAACAGCTTCTTCAAGCTTATTATGTCCAGCTATAGGTGTTAGCATTTTAGCACAACCGCATATTGTTTTCCAGTATAGCAGTAGTAGACTCCTGCTTTGTTCCCCACACGCCAAAATAAACCAAACATGTCAATTAAGCTAAGTGCACGTTAGCCATCTGTCTGAATGGGAAGCTCTAGTAAACCCTGGTAATGAAATGTAAATTGGAAATGCTGGATTCCAGGGATTTTAGCATCTGATCCAGGAACTGCAGTCAGGAGGTGTAGTTTTTGTTAAGAGGAAAGTGGCACGCATAGCTGCAGTGGGGAAAACAAACAATGCCGGGGAAAGTGAACTGGTACCAGCTTCAGAAGAACGACAGAATAACCAGCAATCCAAAAATATATGAAGGTTTTAACGTGGGCAGCTGACGGCATGTAGCCGGAAACAGGTTCAGCTAGCATTATAAGCTATGTGCGTTTCAACGTGTTTATTTTTTCTTGCCCACTTTCAAATCTTTACATTTTTGGAGAGCTGGTTATGTCCATTTTCTGTTGTATTTTTCAGTACAAAATTAAGTCAAACTATTCCATTGGACATTAAATGAACCACAGAAGTCAAGCACAGTGCAGTCATGTTTTTTTTTGTCTGTTGTGTAGGAAATGGGAATGAATGTGAGAACACACACAAGTGGACAAAAGAGTTCTATTACAATAAAGGCACTATCAGTCTGACTCTGGCTAAAATCACCCTGTACTTCCACACTGTGTTCATTGATCTGATCAATACGTTTCTCTCCAGCTTCAGAGAGAGCAGGTCTATGAAAATCAGCACTATATCTGTGACAAACCACTGACAGGATATGTTAAAAGTTTAAGAATCAAAGACCATCTCAGCATGATCAAAATTAGAAAGTCAGGAAGCAAAAACAGTGCAGTGGTCCACTCATTTCTGGCTTTTCCCCTCCTTTTGGTCCATAATTGAGTTTACAACTTGTCGATACAATATGTACAAATGCAGCTTTGACCAAAAGGAATGTGTAAACTAGTTTTGGTGCAGAAATCATGAAAGAACTCAAAGCAGAAGAAGTTTTTTTTTGTTTTTTCCCGTAGTCACAGTTTAGAACAGGTTTTAACTGGTTGGATTAGGCCGAGTTTGCTGCATGCTAACCAGCTAAAGCAACTGTCTCAGGAGATGCCCTTTCTTCACAGCATAGATTTTTAGTCCAAGTTTCAGTTTTCTCAACAGCAAATAGTTTAAAGAAAATCTAACATATTCCTGTTTGAACGTTTAACGGAACAGCAGCAGATCCAGTGGAATAACCTCAGAGTGCAGCTCAGCTCTCAGCTCAACTTCGGGTAGATCTTTTCGTAGAAGAAGCTCTGGGCCAGGACGTACAGTTCGCCGTCCTTTTCCCGGACGGCGTGGGCGCGCACGAACTGGAAATGTTCCAGGGCAAACTCGTAAAACTCGTTTTCGATTTTCCAGATGTCAGACTGCTGCAGCTTGGCGATCGTTTCCTTGGTGGGGGGCTTCTTCTCAGTGGTCTTCCTCAGATGGGACCTTTTGCCTGGAAGCAACACAAGAAAGTTTTGAGGACTTCTCTGAACACACACACACACACACACACACACACAAGCTAATAAATGCAAATCCATAAAGGTGTATAATATCAGTCAGGTTTTACTTATCGGACCAATGCTAAATGGTAAGAAATGACAAGTGTCTGCCAATACCAATGTAAATAAATCCCTAGTTTAAACTGTTCTTTTGTAGACCGAAATATTTATGCAACGAACATCGTCAGTGACTCACACGTCCAAACTGTCCGACATTAACGTGACATTAACGGCCCCAGTGACTGTTCTGACTGCAACTTAGAAATCTGCTACTTCTGATTCTTTTTGGCCGCCATTAGTCTGACATCATTTTGACTGATGACATTAGATACAGATTCTTCCTTTACATGGCATCGCAGTCAATGAACCAATCAAAGAGAGTGGGATTGGACTGAGCCAATATATAGCTATATATATATATATAGTGTATATATATATAGTATATATAAAGTCACAATAGGTCCTAAAATTGTGCACCCAACCTTTGTAATCGTTCTAATGAATTATTGAGAGTCTCAAATGTATGACATTCACATGGATGATGAGAGAAACAGCAGATCTGGTACCTGTTCTGTAGAGTTCTGTTGCTCCCTTGAAGAAGCGTGGCAGAACAGCCTCCAGGATCATGATGAAGTCTTCCAGCTCTTCAGTTACTCCAACCAACAGATACTCATTCACCAGGTTATACTTGGCTTGTTCCAGGGCCCATCTACTGCCGGCATTCCTACACACAAAATGTCCCAGACCGACTGTAATCACCTTTACTAGACGCGTACAAGTAAGTCAAGTGCTTCCCATGTAGTTTATACACCAGTAGGGATAATGTGCCCGATAAGTCAGCTGCATCAAATAGTTTTGTCTTGACTAACTCTAGTCTAAATTGCCTTTAATGACAATTCTCCTAGGCAGCCCACCTACCAGCACTCTGAATGGTGACCACAGAAGAAGGGGATCTGCAGCCAAAGTTTTTCAGGAGCACAGTCGGACCCTCCTGATGAGACACATTCATCAAAGGTCTGAAATAAACCAGATGTCAGCAGTTATAGTAGATCCAGATAAAAAAAAAAAAAAAAAAGACATACATGGGGTATAAAATGTATGTTTTACACATTTTGATGCAACACAGACCTTCTTATCCCCTTGTTTCCTCCGTCGAAGGCCTGGTCTGTAGTCGTCTCCAAAGCGCAGGAAGTAGTAGTAGGACACGAGGCGCTCAATCGGATCTCGCACCACATTTATGTACATTGGCTTACCTTTCACACCGTATCTAAACAAAAACAGAAGCCAGACATTATCAGTGTGTATTATAAGCATGGTGGGGTGCCACAAGGTTCAACCCTGGGAAACTCTTCTTTTAATATCAACATGCTCCCACTAGCTCAGTTATAACAAGAAATTAGATTAGTTACCACGCAGATGATACACAGCTCTACATTATGATCTTACCAAGTGACTCTGAACCCATACAAACACTCAACTGATGCTTAGAACAAATCAATTTGTGGATGTGCTATAACTTTCTTCAGCTCAACAGAAACAAAACTGAAGTTGTCGTCTTTAGACCTAAAGTGGAATGATCAACACACATCTTCAGTTATGACAGCTAGAAACTGGATTAATCCCAAAATCTGGGTGTAGCGATGGAAGTCCTGAATCTTCAGACACATAAAGACAGTTACAAAGTCGGCCTTCTATCGCCTGAAATTTCCAGGATTAAAGGACCAAGCAAGATTTTGAGAATCAATGCACTTAGTCACATTGACTACTGCAACAGTATCTTCACAGGTCTGCCTAAAGTTCTTCTACTGGCTCCAGTAGCACAGATAATAGACTTTTAGATACTGTTAGTTTATAAATCACTGAACGGCTTAGCACTACAATACATTAAAGATCAGCTGTTGTATCAACTTCACAGGTCACTCCGGTCTTCTGAGAGGTCATGGAGAAGCAGCATTCAGCTTCTGTCCTCCACAAATCTGGAGCAAACTTTCAGAAATCTGCAACGATGCTGAAACACTCAGTTCCTTTAAATCAAGGCTAAAAACCCACGTTTAGAGTTGCCTGAATCCAGTTGTGCAAAATGTGTGACATATATTGATGATTTTAACGATGCCGAGACAAAAGGCAATGCCTGTTACCGCTTTTCACAGCTGGTGACTGCATGATGTGTTTATCATGTTTTCATGATGTAAAGCATTTTTGACACGCCTCGTGGCCGAAATGAAATGTTCATTACCGGAGAGCAGAAATTGTTGGCCAATATATTTGAGGTTATTTCTCATTTTAATGTAATATTTAGTCAGCAGGACAGAGTCAAATGGCAGAAAAGGCACAATCAATCAAGTTTATTTGTATAGCGCACACGGATATTGAAATGATGACAAATATTTTCAGAATCATAAGGGAAGATTCTATACAGAAGAGCAGCTTAGCCGCAGCAGAGCGTGAAGCCGCTGTCCTTGTGAACTGACTCGGTGTTATTGTAACCATCCACCCACCGGTGGCAAGATCCCTGCGACACACGCCAACAGAAGGTCGCTCTCTCCCTCTGGGAAACACTTAGACCATTAGAATAATTACCTGTGATCAGCGGGACGATAGAGTCAGGGGGAGATAAGGACAACAATGCTATTAATCAACACTAAAGCACAAGCTGGCAATCAATATGTGACCCCTCTCTTTATCTGCTCTGCTAACTGCATGTAACTTATCTGGATATTAATGGTATTACAGGAAATGAAGGGTCTTACTTGGAAAAGTCCAGATAAGCGACGTGGCCGTGGTAGAAGCCAGGCTTCATCTCTCTCCATGTGGTGACGTTCCGAACAAAGCGCACCTGCAAGGCGGAGATAATGAGACTTCAGTGGTGAGCGACAAAAAAACCCCAAACAATATATTTAATATATTGGTTCATTTTACACAGGAGTTTAAGTGTGACTGGTTGGTTAAGATATTTAGATGTAAAAACTCCTCTTCGTGATCCTGATGTAATGGTGGGGTGTGATGTACCGGAGACTGGATTTCGGTTTGACCGTGTTCACAGAGTGTGTGAGGGCAAACAGGATATTACCTTGGCACCGGCAGCCAGACGTATAACAATACTAGAGCTGAGGAGCTTTTATGTGCTCAATGCAGCAGGCAGCAGATAAACACGGCGAGGAAAACAAGACACCTGGAGAGGTGAGGAGTGTGTAGCCATGCAGTCCGTTCATTAACGTGTGATGGAATGGACCCAACAGAGCAGCACTGGGGCTGATCAGGCAGGAAGAACAGCTTCGTGGAAGTCAGACCGGTTTGGAGTTCAGCAGTCCAAAGTCCGGTTTTCTTTCAAAGTAAGAGTGAATTTTGTTTACAGTTCAGAGTTCATCGCCTAGAGGAGTTTACTCCGGAAACACAGATGTTCCTTCACTGGATGTAAATTTTCTGTTGATGAAGAAAATGTGGATTTTTTCCCCCCACCATGACACTCTTTGGTTCGATGGTTCAGGCCAGTGGTGCAAATGGTGGGTATGCACTCTATAAAACACATAGGGGTGCTGCACTAGAGGGGGCGCCAAGCGATGTGGGAAAATCTTTTTCTAGTTGGCATTTTCTGTATTTAACCGTTGTTTGTGCATGTATGAAATGATCAATAACTGAAGAACTGCACTGATTGGGCGTCCCTCCCCTTCTTCACGCCCCCTCCCACACAGGCCGCTTGGACACGCGCCCCTTCGAGAACGCGCTCAGGTGCGTTTTGTTTCTTCTGTTAAATTTGAATTGTCGTATATAGTGTACTTGACAACAGTGAGGTAAAGATGGAGCGGTAGGAAAAATACAATAAAACAGAAGAGGGAGGGAAATAAAGATGTTGGAGAGACGAAGAAAAGCTTTTCATGTTTATATTTTTTATAAAGCACCCAAATATTGGTTGCAATTTTAGAATCAGAGATAAAGATGAACATTGATGTTGGACAGAAATTTTCCCTTTGTGACTTCCTACTTGTAGATGTTTTAGATTGTAATTCTTCCCCTTCCTGGCTAGATTTCTCTTTGGTTGTAGAGTCCCGTTCTGCTTCACTAAACTTTCCTGTTTTTTCCTCTTGATCAGTCAGCATTTCAGAGGAAGCTTCAAGTTGTGTCTCCTTTTGCTTAAAGACTGTCTGGGAGTTCTCTGTTTTTATTTCAAAAACAGCTTGTGGTGCCAGCGTCTTGGCATTTTTGCCA
Organism: Gambusia affinis; assembly: GCF_019740435.1. NCBI lineage: Eukaryota > Metazoa > Chordata > Actinopteri > Cyprinodontiformes > Poeciliidae > Gambusia > Gambusia affinis. Next base: position 3,601,041 of record NC_057877.1, read on the forward strand.
GAATTTTGAGTTTCAGAGGTGTCCGTCTCTGCTTGGTTTATTAGAGCTTCCAGTTCAGAGGCTGTTTTTATTGCTGCCTTTCTCATAGGTTTGGATTTCCTAGATGACTTTTTTCTCCACTTTCTGGTCCTCATTTTGTTGCGTTTCAAAGATTGTTGTTATTCACCGGTGGGGGTTTCTCCCCTTGTTCATTCACCGTCTCCTGAGTTATAGAGATTCTTTTACAGTGACCTCTGAATCCTCTTGTTTTTCAGTATTTTCAGCAAAACGATGCTTGTTTTCCTCAAACCAAATTTAAAACCAGCCTTCTGTATCAGGTTGTTGAGCCTTTTTAGGTCCTTGGCTCTGATGCTGATGCTCCAATAGATGACGGATGAGGAGATGTATCTTAGCGTCCTCAAGAAGGACAGTCTGCTCTGTCCCTTTCTATAGACAGCTTCACTGTTGCATGAGATGCTGTGTTTGCGTACACCTCAGGTAGTATGTACCTGCGCCCCTGGTCCAGGCCATGCCGTCTGTTTTACAAGCATCTTTCACAGCTTTGTATTTATTTGGACTTTGAATTCATTTCAACTCCCAAAAAGGATAAATGAAATAAAAGCAAGTTTTTGAAAATATTTTCCGTCATTTGCAATTTCTTTGTTTAAAAAAAAAAAAAAAAAAAAAAAAAAAATCAAATCAAATCAAAAATCGGATTTGGTATGTGGAAGTAGCACAAATCTGATTTTTTTTTTTTTTTTTTTTTTTTTCCTTTGGTGAAAAATTGGCAATTGTGCCTTTCAGACTACCATGACAAACTAATTTCAAAAACAAAGTCTATGAGCAAAACAAATATAGAAATAAAAACTGAATATGGGGCACATGTGCTGTGTGAACAGTGAACGGGAACCAATGGGTTGAACAAAGCAACTTTGGTTCGAATCATAAGATGAACTGATTTATTACAAAAGCTCTAAACATTTTGTCTGTTTTAGGTGGGAAAGTTACATTTAAGACAACAAGTTGTCCGCCTGCTTCTTGTTCTCATAACGTGTTTGAATGGACTAAAATTCTTTTCCGCTCTTTATTTACCACAAAGACAAAAATAATAAAAAGAAATAAAACTATCAGACATCCTTAGTGTTTTCTCTGTCACGTCATAAACTGTGTTGAGAGGTTTCAAACTCGGTAAAGCTCAAAGTGTGTAACATCTCCGGCTTCAGCATTTGGCCTGTCATGAGCTTCTGTAAGCAGACGGTGCCAACAAAACACTCTTTGCTCTGTTCATTAATATATGATTAGCATCACCATGGAAACGAGCAGATGCAAGGGGATTTTTTTGTTGTTTTTTTGTCTATTTAATGAAACATTTTGATGAAAATCTATTATTTTATGCTAATGTGAAAATAAAAGCGTCTCCGGCAGGATGAGCGTATCTGAACATTTGACGCGTCCCTTCGCCGGTTGCCACGGGAACAATGTAGTTGAAGCGGGCAGGCTCTCACCTGGTCCTGTAAGGACATGACGGGGTTGTTTTTGGTGGTGTTGATGTGCAGCACGTGGAAGCGGTTCCTGCTGCAGAGGTCGTAGGCGATGTTGGTGAAGGAGGTGCTGGCCGTCTTGGGAACCCTGTTGTAGATGATCACCGAGTCGTCGGCTTCCCGCCCGCCGCCGTCCTCGCTGCGGCGCAGCTCCACCTCGACCACCTCGTGCCTGGCCACGGTCCGCTCTGCCGAGGACAGAGGCCACAAACCCAACGTCACTGACCAACTGGTGGACATTTCTGCCTCATGCTTGCAGAAGTTAGCAATCCTTTGCCCGAAACAAAGTAATCCACAGTGCTTTCCATTGTGGTCTTTGGTTAATTTAGAGCTAAAGGTGAATACATTTGTCCCCCCCCCCAAAAAAATGCATGTTTATGCACATTTCCAAGCAAATGTTTTAGAATTTTTTTATTTGCCTCCTGAATGACTTTTACGGTGAAAAAGATTGACATTTTTGTCAACTCAGACAGGAAATCTGATCAAGTCTAGTTTCAGTCATGTGGACAAGTTTGGTAAGTTCAAAACCTAGTCAGTGAGAACTAATCTGGTTAAGCAGAAGAAGTGAAAAGAATGATACATTTAGAAGTAACAGGCTACTTGAATAAATAGACGTTCCTTTTTTTTTTCTCCATCTGATAATTTTAGTTGTTTTAAATGATAAATACTAACTTGGAATGTGATTTTGTTCCACTATTGGCACAGCTTTAACAATGCTGTCTTTAATGGAGGATGTTGTGTGTAATTCACATTGTTTTTAGGATTCCTCAACCACAAAAAAAAAAAAAACCCAAACAACCAAAATAATGTTTTGGGTTTTTTTTTTTCAAATACAGTAACAAATTTAAATCTGTGTCTCTGTGAGAAAAGAAAATTGTCATTTTGTTCCATCCAAGGATAAGAATTTTAATTAAAGATTTCTTCTTCTCACAAATCTGTAAAAGGTTTCGTGTTTCACACCGGTACCTCAACAAGCGAAATGTAAAAAGAGGAAAACATGAACAAACACCAGCCACGCAATTTACCTGCAACAAAGCAGAAAGTTTCATGAATATATCAAAAGCTTTCAAATCTCTATTTCTGAGCAGATTAATAAGCAAACAGCTGGAAGAAGTGTGGAGGTCTCCGGCTGTCAGAGGAGCGGGGGTCTTTCCTCCCACAGAGAACCTGAGATGGGGTCACCACAGCGTGTTTGCAAACCATAATTAATTAAAAACAACACAGCTTCTAAAGACGGAACAACTTCCACATCGCCTTGTTCGGGTTCTGATGAGAATATTGACAGGAGGTGAAATTAAAAGTGCTTTTTCTCTTTTTTTTTCTCATCCCCTCCACAGCAGTAAAACGTGTGTGTGTGTGGATTAAACTCGGTCTTTGAAAGCTCAGTGAAGTTGCACCTGATTGATGGAACCCAGCTGTTTATGGATCAGAAAAAAAGCAGCCAAACATCCGTTTACGAGTGAAATATTCAACCTGTCGAAAAACAGAGGCTTTCAAAAGTATCCACGAACCCTGAACGTTGCATATTACATACCATTTCATCTGGCTGCCTGACTCATGGCTTCTCCCTGCAATTACACCTTTTCTTTTGGGTTAGGGTTTGTTTACACCGGCGCCACCGCAGCGCCCCAAACTGTAACCTTTTAGTCCTGACCAGACGCTCTTTAACACGACAGTGACCAGAGTCTCTCTCAGCCGCTCGGCTGTAAGGTTTATTCTACGCATGAACCTGCAGCACTGTGCAGCATTGTGCTGCTTAACCCGACTTCTGATTTATGTTACATACGACCAGCACTTTGCACATGGGAAACGGATGACTGTTTACAAGGAGGTGGAAGCTAAGGGTCATCAAGTTATAGAATAGTTTGCTTAAATATTATAGGTCCAGAGCAACGAACAGAGATAGCGCTTACCCAGTTTGGCTCTTGACTCGTCCAGTCTCTGGATCTGGTTCTCTATCAGGAGCATGACCACTCCGAACGCCAGGACGGCTAGCAGCTGGATCTTGGGCGGCATCGTGCTCCTCAGCAGCCCCATCGAACAAGCAGCTGAATCATTCCGCGGACACGGCGAGCTGCTCAGGAGCTCATTGAATCACTGCTACCACCAACAAAGAGTCTCTGCTGCTGGCAGCTTTCCACGGCCGATGCCGCTTTTATTGTACTGGCTTCTGCAACTAAAAGCAAAAAACCGCAGAGCGCCACTAACTAAGAGAGCAGCTACACAATACAACAGTTACTGTAACTCATTGTTAGCAAAACAAACCAACACGGGCTAGCTTTGAGCTAAAGATAACCAGCATCAGGGAGCCCGTGCCAGCCTAAAATTTTAAAAAACGAGGTGTTTTTATTCTAGTTCATGTCTTGTTCAACAGCACAAAAATCCGTCCTGATAACCCCAACATGGTTTGTGATAGTTCAAATAAATTTCGTTAAAATAAAACAAACTATTATCTCAGCAACATGCAGCAGCTTACAAGCTCGGAGCAGAAACTACTTCTTCTACTATCTCTATTAAAGTTGTATGCCGCCACCTGCTGGACAGCAATATATTCCTCTAAGCAAGAAGAAAGCTTAATCTTTCCACCAATAAATAATAATACTTGAAAATATTTGAATATTTGTAAGAATTTCGCATGGAAATGTTACTGTGCTTGAGCCAAAGAGGCTTAGTCATGTTGATTAACAATTTAATGGAATAAATGTTCCCAAATATTTATTGAAAATGTTTTTCTATAAAGGGAAATGCTTTGAAGAGGCTGGGCGCTGCTAGTTGCAAAGCTACCATCAAGTTTAACATTGTTTTATGCTGGACGTATAGTTCAGAATCATCTTCTGACAGATCACATACAACAAATACATTTTTATTCTCATGTTTTTTGCGGTGATCTACAAAACTATCACAAACTCAATGGCTGCAATGTAGCAAAAACAATGCAGCCTGTTCTGCCTACTAAAACTTCTTAGTATTTTTTTTAAATATTACAAACTTAATTAGGGTATTTACACTGAGGAGAAAATTACTGAATAATTTGTTTGTGTTTGACTATTTATATCATATTTATTTATATCATTACTTCTCACCTGTGTGTATCTTAGTTTTTTGCAGTGTTTTCTTTCCATTGCACTTTAATTTGTTTTCATTTTATCATTAAATCTTGATGGAAGACACATGGTGTTGCTTCGCATATTAAATGTGCCTCACGAAGAAAGCTTTTAGGTTGTTTGACTGGAAGACACTAACAAACCTCAACAGCGAACTGGGATCAGTAATGCACATCTTACCCAGCAGATGGCGGCAGCGTTTCACGAATAAAGCTTTGTTAGCTCTGACACATGAACCAAGTTGTTTCATTCCATGTAAATTTGTTAGAACTCGAAGTCTGAGGGCCAGATATAACTAGTATTAACATGTGTCATACACATATCAGAAATTTTTAACAACTCCCAGTGTGACATAAAAAAACGACAGTTAACTGGCAATAAACTATGCTTCATTTCTACCACCTCTAACAATAGAATCTAAATTTGACATCAAATTCATCCATCCTGTTCATTTTTCAAATGAATAAATATAAACATCAAATAAGCAGTGCAGATATATTTTCATCCATGTTGATGTTTATTATTTTATTTTCTGTTTTGGCATAATGTAAAAACAATCTGAAAGATTTTTTTGAAATATATTAATCTTTGTTGCTTGATTAAAAACAATGTATTTTCAGTTTTCATTAGCGCCTATGTCAAATGGTTGTTAGTCTTTTTTCAAATTTTTTCTGCACATAAAAAAATTGACAAAAAATGTAAGAAACTATTTATACTGTCTGAAAACAAAAACAACAGGAAGCAAGAACAAAACAGGAAGCAGATCTCTGCAGTACCGTACAAAGAGGGGAATTTTTCTGAATTAAAACCTTTTCATATTTAATCTCCAGAAAAGCAGGGATTTACAAACCTTCACTTAGGATTTAAATAAAACAACTGGTAAACGTCACATGACCAGTATTAATTCTATCAGTTCGTCCAATTTAGCTTATAGTTTTAGAGATAACCTTTGACCTCTCGCTAAACAAGCACAGAAGCTCTGTATTTCTGTGGCCTTGGTCTGACAGGAACTATTAGCTTTATTAAATTATGCTAAAACAAAGTGGCAATTATTTTATTTATCATGTGGACCTGCAGGGCTGCAGATAACAGCTATCTAACGATGATAAACCGTTGACCACTGCATTTATAGTAGATAACGCTAACAAGGATAAACAACAACAACAACCATCCATCCATCCACACATCTGCTTATCTTTGCAGGGGACTGCTGCGTTTCTCTAGGCAGGAGAAGCTGCACCCTGGAAGGGTTGCCTGTAACAACAAATATATATTCTGTATAGACTTCTTTTAAAATATTTTCTAATCACAAAAAATAGACTAACATTTTTCTTTCTCTTTAAAATAATACTTGAAGGTATTTTGTTTGGGGTCATGGAACTTCACTATAGAAACGTACAAGAAAATAATGATGGAAAGCTTATTTTCAAACTGTTTACAGACAGAGTCACACTGTTAAACTGTTTATTATGCTAAAATGACTTCACATATTTATTACTGATTATGTGATATGAAGACTTTCAGTATTGTAGGTTCTAAGTAATTAAAATAGAGTTAAATAATGTTTTTAAAGGCCCTCGATGTGGGAAGTAGTACCACCCAGTGGCAATATTGGAGACTACATGATACTAAATACCCACAGTCGCATCCTTTAAAAAACACTCTGAAAAAAAAAAAAAAAAAAAAAAAAAAAAAAATAATAATAATAATAATAGTGTTTTTGTACCTTTATTCATGTTTCATTGAGATCAAAAATCTCTTACAAGGGAGACCTGGATAACTATATTATTGTTCAATCAATCAATCAATCAAACTTTATTTGTATAGCACATTTCAGCAGCAAGGCATTTCAAAGTGCTTTACATCAAATCAAACACAAAAATACAATGCAACATAGAATCAACAATAAAAACACAACATAGTCAGATTCCGTCAATAAATTTGCAATTGATTACGTTTCGAATACAACTCTAAACAAGTGGGTTTTTAGTTGAGATTTAAAGGAAGTTGGTGTTTCAGCTGTTTTACAGTTTTCTGGAAGTTTGTTCCAGATTTTTGGTGCATAGATGCTAAATGCCACTTCTCCTCATTTGGTTCTGGTTCTGGGGATGCAGAGCAGACCAGAACCAGAAGACCTGAGAGGTCTGGAAGGTTGATACAACAGCAGCAGATCTTTAATGTATTGTGTAGTGATGGTGAGATGAAGCCTCATGAGGCATTGAACCACTTGAGCCAACTGGTTCGAGAAAGGGTTCATTTCTTGAGGCTTCATGTGTACACGAAACCACCTACTGGCCAGGTGTATAATCACAACCAGCTGTATCTTAACACGTGTGATGAATTGAATGTTTGTCTATTATGGCTCTTGGGAATGACTTCACAAAAGGTGAAGAAAAAAAGAGACAAAGAGAGAGAGAAAGAGATATATAGAGATAGAGATAGAGAGAAATATATATACAAAAAAATCCTATCCTGTCCCACAGCTATCTTAAAAATCCTAATATAAAAATTAAGAACTTTAAAACTAACTAACCAATCCTATTTATAATAGTGAGATTATTAGTAAAAAGCTCAAATTAAATAAATAACCCAATTATAACTAATAAATAGTAAAGTCTAAAAACATTAAATATTAATCCCAGAAAAATAAATAAAGGGGAAGGGGGAAAAAATTAATTTAGATCAATACCTTGCTTATTCCAGAGCAAATCTGCTTATGATGTGTGTGATGATGGTATTGGAGTTCAAGGTAACTCAAGTTAAATCAAGTGGTGAAAACTCACGTATCCTTAATATTAGAATTAAAATTAAAATTAAAAATAGGATAGCTGTGGGACAGGATAGGATTTTCTCTTTTTTCCTTTCTCTGTGTCTCCCTCTCTGTCTATATATATATATATATATATATATATATATATATTTCTCTCTCTCTTTCTCTCTCTTTGTCTCTGTTTTTTCTCTTTCTCTCTCTTTTTCTGTCTGTATGTATCTATCTCTTTCTCTCTGTAAATATCTATTTTTTATTTTTCTGTTTCTCTCTATTTCTAGATCTATATATCTTTCTCTCTCTCTTTGCCTGTGTCTTTTTTCTCTCCCTCTTTCTGTATCTGTGTCTCTCTGTCTCTGTATTCTCTCTCTCTCTCTCTCTCTCTCTCTCTCTCTCTCTCTCTCTCTCTCTCAGAGGACGAAGAGTTGTGGACGACGTGCGGCGGCCCGTGCTTTCGACTTCCTAGTGAAACTGCCCTATTGGGTGGGGGAAGTTGTAGTGTTTATATATATATATATATATATATATATATATATATATATATATATATATATATATATATATATATATATATATATATATATATATATATATATATATATTCTCCCTACCTGTCTCAAACTAAATAACCACAATCCAAACTATCAAAACTCTATCCACTCTCTCAACTGACCGCAACTCGCCTACAACAACCCACATTTTGAATGAAGCCTGTGGGGTTTCCAAACCCCGCGCCAAAATCTGAGCCACTTCCCGAAGCAGTCACGTGGTACAGCCGGGCAGCGAGGCTTCGGATGTCATCGTTTTCGGCTCCTCCCCTAAATGAAGCAAGCCTCGATACGCGCTTTACGGAAACGCCCCCTCCATTACTCGACACACGCCTCGAAGCCTCGGCTCATCACGTAACATCACTAGTATTGTGGTGCTAAACCATTCAGTGATTTATAAACTAACAACAGTATTTTAAAGTCTATTCTTTGAGCGACAGGGAGCCAGTGGAGGGACTTTAAAACTGGTGTTATGTGCTCTATCTTCCTGGTTTTAGTGAGAACACGAGCAACAGCAATCTGGATCAGCTGCAGCTGTTTGATTGATTTGTTGGACAGACCTGTGAAGACGCCGTTACAATAATCAATACGACTGAAGATGTTGTTACCATTTAAGACACAGAACAGATACTTAAGTCTTCCCATTGCATTGAAAATCATGACCAAAAAGTTGATCTTACCACTGGTGGAATCCTCACTCAACAAAAATATAAACGCAACAATTTTGTTTTTGCTCCCATTTTCCATGAGATGGACTCAGAGATCTAAAATTCATTCCAGATAAACAATATTACCATTTCTTTCAAATGTTGTCCACAAATCTGTCTAAATGTTTGATAGTGAGCACTTCTACTTTACTGAGATAATCCATCCCACCTCACAGGTGTGCCACATCAAGATGCTGATCTGACATCATGATTAGTGTACAGGTGTACCTTATACTGCCCACAATAAATTTGTGGGCAGTATAAGGTAAATTTGAAACATTTAGACAGATTTGTGGACAACATATGAAAGAAATGGTAATATTGTTTATCTGGAATGAATTTTAGATCTTTGAGTCCATCTCATGGAAAATGGGAGCAAAAACAAAAATGTTGCATTTATATTTTTGTTGAGTGTAAATCAGATGAATGTGAGCTCAATTTTGAGTGTAATAGTGCATGAATACTTATGTACAGATTATGTCGGAATGTTTATGTTTTATGTTTTAGATAAATCTGAAGAAATGCTCTTTGTCAAAACTACCAATCAGAGCCAGGAGGACGGTCTTAGCGCTGTCAGTCATCCTTATGTACTTGCTGCGAAATGTGCTAAAGGTGGAGAAATAACTTACTGTTACAGGAAATGTTTATCCACAGTCAGTGGTGACCATGCTATCCAACCTGAGCATATCAGAGAATAAGGGGGGATCGAGTGGAGGATGAGCAACAGCGCACGAGATTGACCCGCCTCCTGGTTCTGATTGGTTGTTTCGAGTTAGCACTGGGAAAAGGGGAGGAGCTAAATTCCTTTCACAGATTATGTCTCCTACCACACAGTTACAACATAGTGACAATTTCAACATATGTGTAAAAAAAAAATATATAAGTGACATACTGCAGCTTTAAAAATATATATAGACAAATCGTTTTTCAGAGTAACTCCCTGATATTACAGTACACATTCTTTGTCTTATGCTAAGACAATTCCACTTAAACTCTTAGTATAATTTATGAAACTCCACCTGATTTTTGTTCTATGTCTGATGAACAACCAGTTGGCAGGTGGATTTTATTTTTCCTAATGGAGAGTGTCTTGGGGAATGAGTACTCACAAAGGGTACCCGCTGCAGTTCTCTAACTGTAGGACCTTTGACGCGATTAAATAGCAGAATTGTGAAAATTGAAGGTTGATTACAAAGTCATTGTTAGCTTATACAGCTGCAAATGTAACACATTTATTCCAGGGCATCCACTAAATGTGTGACGCTTTATAGGTGAACAGTTTTCTTTGGAGACCCAATTCAATGCATGTGAAATTATTTGATAGTTCCAAGAATGCTGAATTGAAAACCAGATCTTTCCAATAAGTGTGCAAGTTGACAGTAGTTAAGAAATCTGAACCCAAGCAGCGTTGATTTCAATTAAAGTTAAAACTGTTAAAGAAAAACTACGTTTCTGTAGCTATTTCCTAACAGCTGCGATGTGCAAACCTCCTAAGTCAAAGCAGCATGTGGTGAAACATCCCATTTTTCAGTGTCCTGAGATAGCGTACCTGTTTTTAAGCCTTTAAACCCTCACACACAATATGCTCTACACCACATTCAGCTGTTAAGCACTGCGTGTGGAAATGTACTTTACATTGTGTGACACTCTAGTAAAGCTTGTGCTTGCTCAGCTAAGCTTCGGATGTCTCATCAAATTTCCATTTGATTCCGGAGAGACACCATCTTTTCTGCAGTCGACGGCATTTTTATGTGACGGGGGGCAGAGAGGTGTGTGGGGTGTAGAAACGGAGAAAATCTGCCCTGAACCTCACGAATATTCTAAAGTACCCTCCAAAACATACTTTGGAAAAATGTTCTCCCTAATCCGACATGTGGAGAAATGTTTGATAAATGTCTACTTTTCTCATCCTCCATGTGTAAAAAGCCTTTACCTGGCAGTCCCTGTGTGAGGAAAAGGGCCTGCATTGGTTGGTGCTGTATGCTGTACCAACGCTTTCCACCACAAACCCAGATTTACTTTGTCACTGCTGTAAGATATTGCTGCACAAATCGGTTGAAGTCCTTTCCCAACGTTTCCTACCACGCCACATATGCTGATGGTTTCAAAAACTCATGCTACGTGGGTCTAGATGAGGATAGGTAAAAGGGATTTTAGCGAAACATCAAGTCGTTTCTGAACTGTACATCATTTTGTGATGTACTTCTGTTCTACACCAGCTTTCAACACGTCAAATGAAAGACTTTAAAAGGCCTTTTTATTGCCATTTTGAATTAACTTTAACTGTAAATATCAGGGGTGGTTGGGGGAACTTGATGCATTACAATCAAAAATAGCAAAACTGGGAACCTGATTTCCAACCATAACCCCCATAGTGTCAAGCTTAAAAGTTGTTTTGTGCCTAGCCTCGTTTGGGTTGTGCAGCAGAAATCAGCCAGTGGCAAAAATGAACGACCATAAATTAGCACTCAACCATAACAGAGGGGGAAAAAAAGCTAACTACCTAGCTATGTAACAATGGTCATTGCTAATTCAAATCTTGCTTTGACAGTAAACAAGCTTTCTCCTCTGGTAGATTTTCAACCCAGCTCAGCTATCAACACAATTCATTATATTGACACAATTATACGGCATCATTTTGCCATTTCAACATTTTGTTTCATCCTGTGGAAGGGGTTCAGTTCACCTCAGTAGGTTATTGCAAAATTCAAAATGGTGGTCAAGTTTAAACAATGTGTCTGCCCAGTTGATTTTTTTTTTTCTTTTTGGGGGGGATTTTATTGTAATACGTAGGGGGGCCCAGAAGAACATTTTTGCAACCAAACCTCTGTACCAGCAGCACTAACTCAACATTTTCTTTTAAAGAACTGACCTGGCAATGTGTCATATGTAGCTGGCAACATTTTTTATTTAGCCTTGGCGGTGGTCAGTGAAACAACTCAAAACAAATTCTTGGTGTCATTGTTGCACCTGAGAAACATTGCCAGATGCACATCAAATTCTGCCTGTACTGCTATAGACCTGGACTGACCCAATTATTTCCACTGTATGTTGAAATTGAAACCTTGGAACAACTAATTATATGGTTTTTAAAAAAGAAATCATCAGAGAATATAAAATTTCATCTAGCACTATGGCATAAAAGAAAATCAAAGGAACTAGAGGAATCCATTACCCTTTTAAATCATAAATATTTCTTGATAATGTAGCAAATCTCTACAAAAGTTGGTAGAAAGTCTAATAATGCAGTCCCACATGTCATATAGCGGGTAGCATAATCTGCTGTCATTTTCTCTGAGTTTTGCTGGAGCAAAAAAAAAAAGAAAAAAAGGGGGAAAAAAGTTGGTGTGACAGAGCTTGAAAGAAAATTTCCCCAGCTTCTATTTAGAACTCCATTCAGGAGCTTCCATTACTACTCAGGCAACAATGTGAAAACACTAGAAAGAGGTGTGCTGAAATGATGAAAGGCTGTCCTGGAAAATGGTAGAAAAATGGCCCATTTACTTTCTTGAACCTTTTGGGGAGTCTAAATGGATTTTACTGAGTAATCACCGCAATACCTCCTGAAGCCCGCTAGAGGGCAGAGTGAGCGCACGGAACAATTTTTTATTTTTTATTTATTTTTAAAAATTTATTTATTTATTTGCCGCCGCCGCAAGCAGGAAGCAGAATTGCCAGGAGGATGATAAGGAGCCCTTTGACTCGGTGGGAATGTTTGTGCACTTTCTTTGCACTTTTCACAAAAAGTAAGCATGACAGGAAGAAGACAATCACAAACGTGGCTAAAATAAAAGTACCATTTTTATCTTTATTTATCAATTTTTTTTAAAAAAGAGGCTTAACATGAGGTAAAGTACAGGCCCGGTTCAGCAGCAGTAAATGAATCACCGAACCTCGAAACAATGAGCCCTACCTGGGCAGCCAGGGAGACGTCGGCCACAAATCTGCCTGGGCTTGAAGAATGAGGGGAAAACTTCAAAAATCCCCGAGCAATTAACCAATCACAGCCCAACAGGACAGCGTGATAGAGTGCGCACATCACCGGCCGACAGGCCCGCATCCGTTATGCTTTCAGTGGGGCGAGATCTAAATTAGAGAGCCAATTAACTCTGCTAATAGCCCCTCTCCTATTTAATCTGGAAGACAATGGGGATTGAAGAGGAAGCTTTTACAATATCCTCTTTCTGCCACGATTCCGAGGGTCTGCGCTTGCCTTCTTGTTTTCACTTCAATTAGCCCAGCGCTTTCTATGATTAAGTACCTATAATTATTTTTCAATTAAGGCTTTGATCTGCTGTGTACCGTATACAGCTCCTCGGCGCCGGGAAGAATGAGGATGAAACAGTAAATTTGTTCCCTTCTGTGTCGCACTGATGAGGGTGCAAGCTAGATTAAGCTGCTGGGGGTGGGGGGGGGAGAGACGTGCAGCCAGAGAACTTGTTTTGAAATCTGTGTGTTCTTTGGAAAACTCATTCGTGCCTTTGGAGTTTCTTTTGCATCGACCCATTAAACTGTAGAAAAGAATATCAATAATGTTGGTGTGTTTAAACTAGGGATGCACCGATACGAAAATTTGGGCCGATATTTTCATTTTACATTTGTATTGATGTTATGGCAATAGTTACCTTTATTATATGTATTTTCATGATCATTTTCACCTTTGGGGGGAAAAAAACCAACCAGAAACACACTGCAACGAGACAAAAAAAATTTATCAGTTGTTCGATACCGATATGTTAAAAAATGACTAATATTGGCCGATATCGATTTCAGTGCTGATGTATCAAGGTACCTCACTGAAATTTTGAAAAACAAAGAGGAGGTACTCTCATTTTAAAAAGATATCAAAACAAAACACAAATAAACAATGTGTGGCGTCAAAAAAACTTTGGGAAACAAGAAAATATTTATATGTATTTTTTGCCCTGGCAAACCTTTGTCTTTTGTTTCGAATGTTGCGGTAACTTTTGGTATCTGTTTTGTTTTTTTTCTTACGTGCTTACTTCCTCGTAAAAATATTCATACCCCTCAAAATCCTTTGAACAATTTTCAAACGATTTCATATCTGATGAGGATGTTATGAGAAAGACCAACCGAAAACTGTGGATCGCAGTAAAAAAGGGGAAATGATACAAAGCTTTGAAATATTTTTTTTCCAAAACAAATATCTGAAAAGTGCGGTGTGCATTTATATATCTGAGTCAATACTTTGCAGAACCATCTTTTCTTCCAGTCGTGGAATATTTGAAAAATATTTCAAACCATCCTGGCTCAAACCATGAAGTAGACGACAGCAGGAAGTAGATGGAGGACCATGGCGTCACATATTTTTTAATGACAGGGTGCGTGAATAAACTTATTCATGTGTGTTTTTAATTGCTTATTTAATGGAAATACTGCAATTGTCATCCATACCCACCTGCTGTAGTAGAACAATTACAAACTGAATTCTGCAGCACATCAACCTGTAAAAATGTTCAAAGTCAACCTAGCATAACTGACCTACTACATTCTCTAGCCATTATTATTTGATTAATTGACCTGTGAAATGTGGTACCCTTCAACCTTGTTATCTAGTTTGTAAACAAACTAGATAATTATTAGCAAAGCACTGCGTCACATTTTCTTTTACATATTACACATAAATTTCAGATTTAGCTTGTTTTGTTGGCAACTTGACAGCTAAAACCAGTTGGAGTCATCCTTGATGACTTTTGCATGCGACGTCACATAGCAACGTGTTTATAATCCCACAAACTCAAATAATGCTCTTAAAAAAACATACCCATTCATAATGTGTAAAGAAGTGTGACTTGTATCACTAAATTGCACATAGTTAGTGTATTTTCAAAATCATTGTTATTTGTTGACGCTTTCACTGAGCAAACAGCGGCAAGCAGAAATCTATCTTGACAATTGGGACAGTTTAAAGGGGTTATAAACATCACTATCTGGAATTTATCATGACAACAATAAATCAAAATTGTTATGACAAACGAGGAGAAGCAGCATTTAGCATCTATGCACCACAAATCTGGAACAAACTTCCAGAAAACTGTAAAACAGCTGAAACACCAACTTCCTTTAAATCTAAACTAAAAACCCACTTGTTTAGAGTTGTATTTGAAACGTAGTCAATTGCAAATTTATTGACGGAACCTGACTTAATGTTGTGTTTTGATTGTTGATTCTATGTTGCATTGTGTTTTTGTGTTTGATTTGATGTAAAGCACTTTGAAATGCCTTGCTGCTGAAATGTCCTATACAAATAAAATTTGATTGATTGATTGAAGACATTTGTCAGGATAAATGATAAACAGTACATGCCTACCTCATGTGAGTGTCATTAATGCAATTACTGTGAAATAAACATTGTTTACATTTTCTAAAATGGTTAGAAGTACACATTCGTACACAAGAATCCTTTGACGGTCCCTCTGCATACTTGGCTGCATATTCAGGTTTGTTGCTGAAAGGACATTCTAAAGTGTTGGCCACCTAAGCAGGGCTTCTTCCAGAACTGATCTATATTATCTTCAGTTCGAAGCAACTTCTCTTTACCTTCTGAAGAGAAGCCTCCCGTGCAAAACAGCTGGGGAAACTTGGAGCAAAGTTCCTCCTCAAAACTCCAGATTCCAAGATTCCAAGCTTCAGCCTCACAGAGCGGCCCTCCCCCACTCAGCTCCTTCAGACTAGCCAGAAGCAATTAGCAAACACCTGGTGGAACAGCATGTCTGCTGAGCTCATTATACAAGTTACATTTCAGTGAAACGCAAAGGGTTAATAGAGGAGCCATGTTGTGATGACTTCCTAAAGGCGGAGTTTCAGAAAGAGCAGAAGGTTTTAAAGAGACGGATGCCCAATTTGAAGGTGTTAAATTACAAAGTTAAATTTCTTATAAGTTGAATTATGTATATATATAGAATTTTATAACATCTGAAGTTAACATAGTCACTTGATTGTGGTATAAAATGGCACTATGTGGCTGAAATACACATAATACTGCCCATTTAGACTGTATAGCTCCAGTCAGGTAGCCAGTCCAGTGCAGGTAAAAAAAAAGTTCACTTTTGCAAGGCCTCACATCTGCATAATTACTAATGACTCATAACACTAACTTGTCAGTGAGTAAATCTTGACCTAAATCCCGAATGTCAGCTCTGAGGTCCAACATGACGCTGGAATACAATGAGATGCAACGCATGAGCTGTTGGTGAAGGCCTCCACCAGCTGAATATTAACTTAGTCATCAGCAGCATTGCAGCCTTTCTGCCTCGCAGAGCTCGCTTCATTCACAACGAGAGGCTCTCTCGTTTCACAGCCAGTCCTTCAGTCCGTGAAGTGCCTCCCCTACCACCCATTGTCGCCGCATTAACCGTAGGCTAGCATAAAAGTAATTGGAAAGTGATGCCGAGCCAAAGCTTCAATTAATGCCCCACCAAAAGTCCCCCGTTCTGTGTAATCGGCAATAATGGTTTCATGTTTGGGAGGGCGTCTGGTCACTCGCATTCAGCGCTCACCTCCTTGACAGAGAGCGCTAAAACCCCTGCTCAGAATCCCCACTCCACAGTAATCTTCATTTCACTCATTTTCCTTCTTTTTCCATCTCAGATGACAGCTCCAGTGTCTTCGTTTCGCTCGCAGTCAGATCGTGCGCCCGAGTGAACGGGAGGTGTAATTGACTACTGACAACTCGGCGACAGGATTCTTAATTATTACTCTAGGGTATGGCGGCTGGCTGGCCTGAGTTCAGCTCTCTTCCAGAGTATGCTAAGAGTCTTCTTTTTTTTTTCTTTTTTTTTTTTGCTCCAATATTGAAATGCAGTTTTTGCTTGCTGCATCTCCGTGCCAGACCCAGACACTTTGAATTTAGGCAATGATTGCAAATGAAATGCATGTGCTTCCTGGTTTAATGCTTAACATATTTTACACAACAGCACTGCAGGCTACGAAACGGCTAACGCATCCGATTGTTATTAACTAGATATTACAGCTGTCCGTAGAGAATTACCACCCAAATATACATATTTTATTAGTGGATGTTGTCAAAAAAAATACAACCTTCCTGCAAAAATGAGAAAACAAAATGCCTTTTGTTTTCCTTTGCTTTTGTATGGCAGCAGTTCATGTTACCCTTAAAGTGATAAGATATTACACTGAGGCTGCTGCTGCTGGTGCTGCAGCAGAGCATAATTCCTCTGGTCGTTGCGTGTTTGTGTCTGCTCCGGGCCTGCTCGACGAGATAGAGAGGAGGAAAGAGGGTGAGCTTCGCTTTGTGCTGCAGTCGCTATCTTTTGTGCGGGCGGATATGGAAGAGGGTGTGAAACAATTGGACAAAATGGCCCTAATGTGCTTAAAGAATCTTCTGTCTTTAATCAAAGCTCACACACATGCACGACAAAAGCAGACAGAGCGAACCTGATTCTCCGCTGCCTCTGCCGAGCGGCTGCTCTCTTCCCTCTCCTCCTGGCTCCCTGCACCAGCAGTCGGAGTCAGGTCGGCTTTGTTTGGTGTTCGTCTTTGGCTGTTCATCCCTTCGCTTGTTCTTACAGATACGTTGCCTCATCTCATAAGTGAGGGGCAACAAGGTTCGGCTTGGATACGGCGCGGAAAACTTTGTCAATGTTGTTGCGATTGTGTCGTAATAAGATTATGAAGAGAAAAGAACAAAATTTATGGTTTTCATTTCTTTTCTTTTTTTTTGTCTGAAAGGTGTAGCATGCATTTGTATTTAGTCTCGTTTTCTTTCATACCCCATTTTAAAATTTGGAACCAGTTGTTTTAAAGCTGCAGTGTGTAACTTTTGTAAAAAAAAAATATATATGTGTATTTGTTAAAACTGACACTATATCCTGACAGACAAATAAACTGTGAAAAAAAATTCAAACTCCTCTGCCTCTTTCTGTGATCCTTCTGCCATCTGCAGAAATACAGCACTGAAGCTGTGGCCAAAATAAACCTGAACTTAAAGGGACAGTGTTATGTAACAACAAGTTTAAATTAGAAAGTCTAATTTCTTCTAGGTCTTATCATTTTTAAAACAACTCAAGGAAACAAAAACATTCATTGTGCTATAAAATGCCAAAATTTGCCTGGAAAATACATAATACTGCCCCTTTAAAAAGCAAAGGTCAACTTTCTGCAGTGATATGTTTGGGTTCATGACTCTGAACCCAAACCTGTGTTGTGTATTTTCCAGGAACATATGTCATGTTACAGCGCCATCAAGTAACTATGCTAACTTCAATTGTTGAAATTGGGCCTCTGTCTCTTTAAAAACGTCTCTTTCTGAAACTCCGCTTTCAGGAAGTCATTGCGACATGGCTCCTCTATTAACCCTTTTTAGAAACGTTGCACTGAGAAGTAGCTCCTATAATGAGCTCAACAGATAATTTCTTCTGGCTAGTCTGACATGATGATGTAAAGTTCAAAAAAAGTTCATTTTACACAATACTGCCCCTTTAAGGCCACACAGATAGTTTCAGTAGGCTGGATTTGGCCCGGAGGCCTTGAGTTCGACATGTACTCCACCTACGTCTAGCTAAAGCAAGTTTTGAAGTTACTTTTAAAGGTATTCAGCTTTTGTTTATTACCGGGTCCGGCATTTTCAGTGGTCCCTCCTCCCCCGTGTCCCACTGGGCTCCAACTTCTCTCCTCCCCGGTCTGCATATCTGTCACAGTTAAGAGATCAAGAGAGTGATCAGAAAAGGCAGCTCATCTCATCTGTAATTTGATGGTGAAATGGATGGGGATGAAAAGCGGGGTGCGTACCTGGGAGCGTCGAGAGTGTGACGGTTGCTTCATGACCGCTCCTCTTGCCCTTAGTGTAACATTCAGGGAAGAGTGTCCCTTTGTTATCGCCCCCCTTTTTCCCTGGCAATTATCACAAACTCCACTTCCCCTTGCCCTGCGGATGCCGGAGAACTGAGCGGCCGGAGCGGGAGACTAGCTACATTTATAATTTTTTTTTCTTCTTCTTCTTTTTCCATAGATTAATTTTCTAGGAAGCCCTGTCACTTCTGTACAGGAAAGCGGACGGAGGAGAAGAAGGGGGGAGTCGGGGGGGAATGAGTGTAAAAGGAGAGAAATGGGCGAAGGGAGGTGGAGATTGGGGCTACAGTGCCCAAGCCTTCTCGCTTTTCTCGCTCTCAACCCCCCTCCCACCCCCCTTTTTTTTCTTTCTTGACAGATCATTTTCCATGCAGAGGTATCAGGGGGTCTGGCCGATAATTGGCATGCAGATTGCAGCTGATGGCGTCCCGCTGCAGAAGAAAAGAACTGGCTAGTTAGAATAATGAGCCAGCCTGCCTGATGGATGGGCGAGAGAGGAGGTCACGCAAAATATTTCAGACACAATTCCGAACCGCCCCCCCCACACGCCCTCACTCCCTCCCTCCCCGCTCGCTTACCTGCGCCTCCCCATTTTTTATTTTTCTGTTCCTCACAAAGCCCTGATATTGCATTATTTCCCTTCTAGGGTAATGAAACCATCCCATCTTCCTCTTTCTTCCCCGCTTCTTTTATTTCTAGGAATTTTCTTTTCTTCTTCCTCTTTTCACTTGCACTGTTGAGCTTCCTGCCTTTTCTTCAGGTAGCACAGGATGACAGTACAGTTTTTGATGTCACAGCTCATTAGGAGCTCGGCACCCTTTTGAGACTTGGAGTGTTTTAATTACAGTTAAAGGAGTTAATTACTGGCCTCTCAGCGGATTTCACTTCCTCTTTCTCTATTAGCTCCAAGACAAGTTTGAAACGCGGGGAAGGAGCTGAAAACAAAGAGTGTGACATGGTGGCAAATGTATTGCGGTACATACTTATATATAATTTATTTTAGTGTGAAACATTAAACAGAAAATAAATGTTCACATTACTCCTTCACCTGAAAGCCGACCATGATACGGAACAAAAACTGAGCGGTAACGAAGGACTGCGTAGAAATACAATGTTGGATAAAATATGGAAATATACGGAGCCAAAAACAAAAAGTACTGAAGAGAAAATGAGAACAAAAGAAACAGAAAGGCCCCTGAAATAGGACCTTGAGGAACACCTGAATGAAGTGAGCTTGAAAGAAACTGTAATTTGAAACAGCTACAGAAAGATATCTGTTCCATAAACATGAAGCAAGCCAACTGACAGAAGGTCCTTATGCTCTGACCCGGTACATCTGCCTATCGGACCGACAATCAATCAGTCAAGTTTAACTAAAGATAAAGGCAAGGATGAGTTTCTCTAGGCCTTTAATCCTGGAAATGTCCTTCAGGTGGTAGAAGGCCGACTTTGTAACTGTCTTTGTAATTGACCTTAACTTTATCAAATTTTTAGGATTTCCAGTGTGAAAGGGTAAAGGCCTCTGCATGACAGGACCAAAGTCCCAAAATCAATTCTTATCGTAGCAGTGGAATGATGAAGATTGGATTGGATCATTTTGTTTTCAGCCTTATGTTGTGGGTGTGTATATTTCTGTATTTTTTTTGTAGGTTTTAATGGGTCCAATAAACAGTCGTCCAGACTCTCTGGACGAAGTACGGCGTAGAATAAGGAGCTGTTTTTTAAGAAGCTTGTCTTCCCCAGATAAAAGCAAATACATTCCAGAAGAAGTCAGGAATCCCAGTCAAGGCAGGTTGCCCTACTTCACAGGCCAACAGTCAAAGCTGCAGCTGAGGAGTCAGGCCAAGCTAGTTTTGTCTATTCCTTTTTAAAGTTAAAAATACCTGAAGGAGCAACAATTCTCACATCTACAAAGGGGCTGTTTAAAACCTAATGCTACGAGACTTGTTTTACCACAAGGCACAGGGAAATTGCTCCTGGCACTTTTGTTCTATGCTCCTCTATACCTGAGCAGAAAGAATCCCTCAGCAGAGTTTTCACGTTTAAAATCGAAAGGCAGAAAGGGGTCGTGGAGTGTCTGAGCGCCCCGCTGTGAAAAAGGCGTCAGCTCCGCCATTTGCCCCTGCTCAGCATCTCTCAGATTCAAGCACATCCAGATTTTTATCACCCTCCGAATTAAACCTTGATTTTCTGTCCAGTCAGCAAAGCGAACTCCACATCATTTCGCAGTCTGGACAAGCAATCCGTAAAAAGGTGCGCAGACGAACACAAACCCACTTTCTTCTTCTTCTCGCCAGAGATGGACTCAGAATTGCAATAAAGGTTCCTGACACTGATTTAGATTTATTTCATTTTTTCTATTATTCCCAGGTACACCCTCGTTTTCTGCCCTCTTTTTTTTATTTTTCGCATCAACCTGGGTCTCTGTGGATCCAAGCTAGCAGGAAGAGAGGAGGGGGGGGAGAAAATTAAAATCCATCAGCTAATGTGTCGTCTAGTAATGAAATAAGAATCTGACACTCTCCAGTATTGAAATGCAAAAGAGGTGTCCTGGCCTTACCCTAGCAATTTATCATAAAAGCCAGTGAATTTCTACTTAATATACATGAGGTACAGTGAATTATTATAGGGCTTGCCACTATAACAAACTTCTCAAAGTGGACAGACAAAAGGGTCAAGTATATTATTTTCCCTTACATCACTCAGGCGGTCGATCTAAATGGCTTTCCGAAGTTGGAAATTTCATACTTTCTTTGAATATGTTTTATGATTTGTCCCGTTTTTGGGACAATGCGAACCTTTTTGCCCTCTGTTCCCTTTTTTTCAGCAGACAGAAAATGGGGAGAGTGAGTACAGAGAGGCAAGGCAAAAAAAAAAAAAAAAAAAAAAAAAGTCACCTGAGTGCTTTTCCTCAGCTCTACTTCATCTCTCTCCGCTTCGCTTTTCCTCCCAAACTGAACTCGAATGACTCTGATTTAACAAACCTGCAGCGACTTAAAAGAACAAAAACAAAAACCCAACGCTAAACAAAACAATTTCCTTAAGAACTCCCTCTCCGAACACGTCCGTGATTAATCATTAGCTCTTGATCTCCACGTTCCGCTCGGTTGAATTAATCGGCGGTTAACAATGCTTGTGATTGATATATGAGCCAACCACAATTAAAAAGTGGAGTCGTGGACGGGGACAATGGTGAATAATGCTTGATGGTATTAAATGTGCTTCACTGCATAGTGTGATTGATGACTTTTATCAAGCAGCAGCCTAAACAGTTTGCACACGTGTCACGTGTATATATGTATGATGGATGAAAAGGAAGTCTATTTTACTTTCGACAAGATCTGCGCTAATGTTAACTTTCACGATGCTGTCAACACGTCCGCTGCATAATGGCAAAAATAATGACGTGCTAAAGCTAAGTAAATTCTATGTGGACCTAGATAAAGTACGGCTATTTTTTAATTAGGTGTCATTTGGCTTATTGCTGCAGTGAGTGTATCATTAAAATTTTTAGTAGCCACATAATTAAAGATCACGCTTAAGCTTTAAAAGTTAATCTAACTAAAGGCAAAGTGAACGAGGAGGAATGAATTTTAAGTGACACAGTCGGGCGAGTTTCTTTGGCCCGGAGACTGTCCCGTCAGCCCCGGACGCATGTAGCCGCCTGACAGTGTGTGATTTATATGACAACGTTTATACTGAGGTGAGCATAATGTCATTATCATATTGGAGAATGTTTTGGGTTCTCCCTGGGGGAAGTGCGCACAATTTCACTGTGTCTCCACCTAACCAGGGCCAAAGATTAATGATAAACATGACAAGGACAAATTAGAATATGCAGAAGTGAACATGAGCCCGCCACACCAAATATCCCTGAGCGAAATAAATACGCCTCCGTTCGGATCCGTTTCTCCCCGCCCTGTTCTCCAGTTTTAGGGAAATTTCTTTTGACGTATCCATGGACTATTATAGCATGGGCTGTCATTTTAGACAATGGCATTAGCTTTCAGATGTAATAACAGCACACACACACAGCTGGACACTAGGTAGCCCAAGCCCTGTCTAGGATTAACATATTTTGTACACACACACACACAAATTCAGTCAAGAAATTGGTCAGATATTTTAAAAAGCTATTTATTTATATTATTCATATATTCAGTGTTTCTCTGACTCTGTACCCTCCCACACTTATGAATGCAGACTATCAACAGCAGGTCTCTAGAAATGGCTTAGAAGGGCCATTATCGTATCGTTTATCATTAATCATGATAAATCTTTTATCATAAGAAGTTTGATAAGAGATTCCAACTAAAGTTTAAAACCTCCCAAAACAGTCGGTATTGTTGGGATTGATTGTTTTACTCTTTTCACCACAGTTCATTCAATAAAAGCATCAATAAATAACAAAAACACAATTAAAGTTACTGTATAATTAATGATGCAAATCACACACTTCCTTTTGTGGCTGCTGTCCTAAAAAAATCGCCTTAGAAATGGGAATGTTTTTTAAGAGCATTAATTGTGTTTGTGGGGCTATAATTTCCGTGACACACAGGCGGTCATACAGTTACCTGATAAAGAAGCGATAAATAGTTTGTAGCGTCACTTTTATCGTTATCACAATAGTACCACAACATATCACCCACCTCGAAGCCAAAGTCAAACTCTTACCCAGACACTATTTTTATAACCTCATGAGATTGTTAGGAAGTTTGTGATAAACATCGTCCGGTAGGGTGTGTGAGCATTTCACAGAAACCCAGACAGGAGTTTTATTCAGATTAATTATCCATTTCGCTTCTAATGAAACATAAACGTCAGTATTGATAATTGTCAAATTCGAATTTCATTATTCAATGAAATGATCACATGCTTCAGAGAACAAGACGACGACTGAATGTGGGAACGCCAGATGTCATGTTGTTATTACAGTTAAGGTAAAATACAGCTACGGCCCAATTTATTCAGATTTAGAGTTGGAGTAAATACTTTTACCATCACCTTTCTTCTGACTGGAAATCAATTTAAGCCTCTTTTGATCAGTAGTAGGCCACGCACCCACCTCCCTACCGATATTTTGAGTAAATGTTTTGTAAATTCATCACAGGATAAGTTCTGCCAGTGTGTTGAAAGTTTAAACAATCAATGAAAAATGGATTAAATACATTCCCTGATGAATTTGAACCATTTAATGCCAGCTTACCCTGGATATTGAGTGCAGTATTGCTTCGGATTGTGGGCTTCAACCTTGAGAGTAAAATTAGCCAAAATACACCTCAAGGCAACATGGGGTCATGATGCTTGTATTGTGGGTCCGATACGACCTAATGGTCCATTGGGTTGTGAATTCACAGAGTAGGACATTAAAAGCCAGCCGAACAGCAGGAGTTTATTGAAATAAACATCTGCAACCTCTAAGACGGAGGTGTGGGCAGTGAACCAGCTGAGGCCAAGATGTTTGCTCCAAAACAAAGTGAAAGAAGGTAAAGGACACTATAGCATACTATATTAATTTAATTTGAGCCGACACATTAAAGTAGCTCCATCAACTCCACCTCTTTCCTCTTCCAAACTTTCCCATTTGTGTCGGTAATTTAGAACTCCTAATTATTCATAAATATATAAAAAGATTTGCTTGCAGAAGCATTGAAGCGCTTCCATCAATATGAGTCAGCATTCTAGCAGTTTGTAACAAAAAAAGGTTTGGGAACCGACAGTCTATTCTGAAAATGCTGAAAAAAACACAATTTCACAACTGCAATGTTTCAATTAAACAAGACGTTCAATTTCAAATCACATGTCAATACGTCTGTTCATTAACAATCATGGCAGCGTAAACGGCTACATGAGAAAGATTCAAAATTCAGCCAAGGCGCTAGCACTCATCATCTATCAGCCAATCAGAGGAGACGTCTTATTCAGCTCCTTATATGTGGTAGTGGCAACATGTCGTTTCGGGGAAATTGTGATCTGCGACTTTACATCATAGCGATGGACTCCACATGTTGGAATGACACACAACTTTTTATGAACTGTGCGATGCTGTGAGATCTGGTGGAGCCAGATGGACGCTGTCCAAGGAGGCATGTGTGTAGAAATAAAAGAGTTGTTGTTGTGTACAAACTGGCCTGATGAGAAATAAGTGCACTGCAGTTTTGCGAAATACACCAATTTTGATACGGCTGAAAAAAACTCGACCTCATCCTACTGCAAAAAACATTTGACTGAAAAATGTGAGTATTTCTGAAATTGGCGTGTTTCCATTAACTCAGTTTATTTCCGTCATTCCAGTTTGGTCAGTGGAAACGCAGACAGTGACGGACTAACGGGCACTAAAGTTGATATCTCCTTCTCCTATTTGCTCCAAACTAAAGGAACATTTCATACTTTCTGTTTCACTTACCTTCAAGATCTAGAATACTTTGATCAAAGTTGAACTGGAAAACTGAACCTTGAAAAGATCAGAGTGTGAGATTCTTGAATCTATCAGACAAAAAAAGTCGCATTTTCAAGTTTCTTTTGAATTACAGAAGCGTAAAAAAGCAAAATAAAGGAATGAAAAATTCTACTCTGAGAACAGCTTGAGAATCATGACTCCATCGCGTTCTCGTGAACACAGTGTCGCATATCAGCAGTGTCTTTAATACAATAAGAGTGCATTACTTTTTTTATGAAAAAAAAAAAAAAGCACCATGGCTTTTTTCTAGTAGTTACAGACAGGTAGCCTTATTGTTTCTGATAGAGAACATAAATCCTAATAGCCAGCAGTAAGGACAACTGAGCCATTAGGTCCCATGAGTGACTGTCACATCCGATGGTGAAGCCTCTCCTCCATCCCCGAGCCGAAGCCCCGGAGATGGATGGGCCGCCGCAGAAGTCGGCGCTGATTAAAATATCCACCCTGACTCCTTATTTTCTATTACAAACCCACTCAGGCAGGCCTAGACCCTCTCAATTAAAGAGCTCGGTCCCGGATGAATGGTGATGAGGGGGTGAACGGTGGCTGACACAACGCCACACTCACTATTTATCCTCCTGACAATTAGGGAGCAATTTGTTTCATGCCAACTCATGCTTAAGGTTTTTCAGAAGGTCTCATTTGATACCAACAGGACTGGCAGCGGCTGACACAACCCACTAAAGTGCTGCCCTCTGTTTTGATTATGCGCAGATGACTTCACCTCACTGTAACACTCCGTCGTTCGCCATAATTAGATCGCTCGGAATCTTGTTTCAGAAGTTGTTTCACCGGATGTAGGGGATCGTACCACGACTTGGCCTCAGGGACGCGGATTTAATCTTAACGCCTCTGCTTTGATTCACAAAAGTAATTATTATAGGAGTTTAAAAGATCCTAATGTAAGCATTTACAACAAGCCCTTTAACCGCAGCTTAGGAAAACAAAAAAATAAAAATAAAAAAAGGGGGAAAAAAGTGAGAAACGGTGGTGAGTTTTCGGAGAGGATGTCTTAGGCTCCGGGCACAATGCGCGACAGCTCTCAGCGACTGAGCCACGCTCTCCGGCGGCAGCGGCTAAAACTTCTGTGGCGATATTCCCCCATTGTGCTTTGAAAAGGGGCTTTTGAAATGCATTAGCCCTACACACTTTCAGAAGAAAGAGTGAGCACGGATTTGAAACACAGCGACGGCGCGCAGAATGAGGAAGAAAATAAGAAATAAATGCGTTTTTAAAAAGACAGGAACGCAATCGCTTTTCAAAGATCCGCCCCGGCCCTTTCAGATCTCTCTTTCATTGTTCGCTGACGACTTGATGCTTGCAAAGTTCTAAATAAATAAATATATATATATTTCCATTCTTCTTCTTCTTCTGTTTTTTTCTCTTCTGCCGTTGCAAATTTGTTTTCAGGCCGCATAAAACAGCCTTTTCTCATTTCAAGCAGCAGTGTATGCAGTGGAAAATCTTTCACATAATATATCCTTAAAAGCACATTACTGTGTCCCATACACCGTAAAGAGTTAAGAACACAGTTAATATTTACAGTTGGAGAAGGAAAAGAAAAAAAAAGAGAAGGAAACGGAAGAAAAGGAACGGATTTTGCCGGGGAATAAAACACCCCCACCCACGTATACACACTCACTCTTGAGTGCAGCACTTGAACAATTGCTATTCACAATCCTATCCTTAATGCCTAAGACCAACATAAAAGAGGGGAGTTTAAGAATATAGGGATAAGCCCTTTCAGCTTTTCTAAGTCTTAAGGCTGGTTTATGCTCCATGAATACTGAGCATCGGCAGCCAGTGCTGTTGCCACTCTAAATAGATATTACAATGATTTGGGAACAATGCGTTCCACTGATTCCCTCAGACACAAAAATACATATATGTGTATATATAGTGAATAGGAGGCAAAACATTAGCGCTCCATGACAATACAAGCATTTTTTGATGTCGAACGGCAGAGCAAGATTAATGTCTGAGCGAGAGAAAAGGCGAGATACCACTTTGGGTGTTTGCTGGGAAAGCTGCGGCGAGAAGATGCTTTGAGAGCCTAAATCCCCCCCGGAGTACAATGCAGGGCTGCTGATACAACCAACAGACACGGGGTCACCTCCCCTCAGGGAGACAATGCAGGCACAACAACAAGCCGGAGTGAGGAAGCACCGGGGACTGCGGCGGGCACAAAGGCATCCAGAAGAAAGGGGAAGAAGTGTGTGTGTGTGTGTGTGTGTGTGTGTGTGTGGAAAATGAAAATGCAATTTGCCTTCGTTTTTCCATCATGATTATTATTGCTAAGAAACGTCAAGGGCTGCCCAATGTCAACGGAGGACAGTGACCCACCGTTCTCTGCGATGTACAAGAGCTCCATGAGCTTCGTTACAAATGCGCCAAAAACTTTGTCGATAATCCGCCAATGTGGAAAAAAACAAGTTCACGATTGGGTTGTTTCCCTTAAATAAGAAACTCAATTAACAGTCACACATGAATATTGTTCATGCAAAAAGTTATTGAAAAGAACTTATTTTGGACATACACCATTATGTGAAATATGTTCGTATGTCAGTCACGGCTCTAGCCTTCATCAGCAGCCATCAGAGGAAATGGCGGCGTCTTTTTGAAAAGTTGGAGCGACAAACTCCTACTTGGTGGCCATGTTTACAAGTTTGATGTCATTAAAAACCATGGCATGTTGTTGTCCCCCTACATCTTCCTATCATATTCTTCGTTTTTTCCACCAGTTGTCGATCACGTGACTCGTGTGATGTGAAGCGTTTTTTCATCACAGTATGGCGAAATAAACTTCATTTGCATACAGACAAAACACCATCTTATCTTTGCGGGAAAAACTTTTGATCAAAAAAGCGAGTTTTTCCAAGATGTTTGTGCTTCCATTAGGGGTGGGCACTTATCATTTATCAAGATGCATTTTTGGTCAAAATAAATTCCAATTAATGATGTTTCAACCCCCTCTGATCTGTCCATATTATCAGGAGACATTGTTTTACTATTTTCCTCACAGTTTGTTCAATGAAAGCATCAATAAATACCAATAGATTTGAAAATACACTTATGCTTTTAAGTAATGCGAAGAACACTTTTTCACTCACTAGAAATGAAAGGTTTCCCAAGAGTATTTTTAGTGTTTGTGGAACTATAAAAAGGAAGTAATAATCAGTTTGTATTGTGACTTTTATTGTTATCACAATACTGCGGGCAAAATTTTGCGATAAAACTTGAAGTCCATATCGCTCCCCCTGATTCAAGCAAATTTGTTTCCAGAATCCCTGTTTGTACCGTTTTATGGTCAACGCAGCGAGAATTTCAAATTCTAAAAGATGCATTGCTTGATTTAGATTTTAGAAGGAGGCCGTCTCACAGCACAAGAGAAGTACGGATAAGCAGTTTTTTTCTCTCTCTCTCTCTTTTTGCCACTTAAGCTTTCCAACCGGCCTCAGGGCTCCGGAACAACTCCGACCCTTGTGTCTCCTTTCCCAATCCAAGATTAGCCTGTCTTCTTGTCTTAATCCAGCAGAAACGCTGCATCCTGACTCCAACACCTCTCCACAATTACTGCACTCCATAATCCCCTGCCTGCCTCCATTTTCCCTACTGCTTTAAGAGGGGGTAAAGATCAGGGGTGAGCACTCATCCCCGAGCCCTCCCCTGCCTCTCACCATGGCAGTTAAGTGTCTGTGGAAATCATAGAATGAGTAAGCCTTGTGACAGCTTATTAATACTCCTCTCTTCTCCGAGGGTTTACCAGTGGTCAGTCCTTAAGTACACTGTACTGGATTAGAAGGATTTGCTTGTATCGTAGGTTGGCGCCGGCGAAGAGGTAACCCCCCGCCACAGTTCTGCCGTTCTAAGGTGTCACTCGAAGGGTCTGCGGGTTGCATTGTGAGCCAGGCCGATGGCTCGCGAGATATAACGCGGAAACACCAGGCCAGGGTCTTCGAGAGCCCCCTTGATCCGCTTTCAGGAGCCGCGGCATTGAGCTCAGGTCTGGAGAGGGTTTTTGAAAACAGTCATTTTTATTTCAACTTTGAGAGTTTCTGCCCGTTCCAAACGGTGACCACCACAGTTTTCCCCTTCACTCCGAGGCGCTCTTCGTCGCAACAATGGCTGCGTCGATCACAGAGAGACGAGCTTAAATGAATCATCCTGCTGGCTTAGCATAGCTTGGCTGCCTCTGTGCTTCTGGATGCCTTTAATGCGTTTGTTTGCCTGCGGGCCCTCTTTCTGATTCTTTCTCTCCCTTTGCTTTCCAGCCCGGATAGATTATGCGTTTCTATATATTTATTTCAAACCCTAAATGGACTCGAATCGATCAATACCTTTATTGTGCGTGTGACGAAAGCGGCGCAGGAGGGGCGGTGGGGGGGCGCCCAATGTGACAGATGTTACAATTCAGATTCTCTTTTCAATCTTTTGCGAGTAAACACAATGGCATATCGAAAGGCATTTCAAAAGCTGTTCAAATTGATTTAAGTTAGCTCCTTGTCATAAAGCTGTGTGTTCACAAGTATCACAGAGATGACTGGGAACGGGGGAAAGAGAGTAAAAGAAAAGCAGCCTCCTCCGAGGAGTCTAAGCCATTGTAGGCTTCTACCCAAGCCTTAGATTTAAAAAAGGGACCAGGCCTAGACAGATTTGCTCAGAAGTCTTTTCAGAAGATTTTTTATTTTTTTCCCTGAGATAGAGATAGTCATCACGGAGAATAAACAACTTACTTTCAGGGAAGAAGGGACATGAAAGAATACGGAGGCAAAAATGTCCCACTGGTAACGAAATCAAGGAAACTAGAAGGGCATCGGAATCCTCTGAGCCTCCATATCAAATGTCCCACACGATGTGGAATACACAATAAAAAATAAATGTAAAAAAAGACAACACTTGTGCATAATATACCGATTGACATGACACATCAGTACGACAGAGGAAGTAAGAAAGAAAAAAACAGGGCGAGAAAGGAGCCTGAAAACGATATGATTGGGATTTTGTCATACAGGAAATCACAGCCCCGTTTTCCTCCACAGCAGTAAAAGGTGAGATCTTAAACATGTCTGGTCCAAAGACATATCTTCAAAAATATTACTGCAGCTCAACTATATTAAGCGATGGAAGTAGGGCTGGGCATTTATCGTATCGTTTATCGTTTAAAATTGATCATGATACAAATTTAGATTTATCGCTGCCTTGATAAATTTCAGGTAACCTTAAAAAAACTCGACTCAAATGCCATTTTTACTATTTAGTCCGCTGCTTTTTTTCCACAAGAGCAACAATAAACATCTGTAAATTCAAATATATGATTAAATGATTTGATATGAATCACACATATTTAAGCAAGTAGCCTCCAAATGAAGCATATTTCAAATATGGATGTGTTTCTAAGAGCAGTTTTTGGGTTTGTGGATAATGAATGATGCGTCATACAGTCACAGCCGTACAGTTACCTACAAACGACGTGATACACAGTTCTTATGGTCACTTTAGCATTATCGCAATAGATTGCAAAATTTTGTGACAAAATTCGAAGTCCTTGTCACCCACCTTTTGATAAAAATACAACTGAGTTGGATCCTCTGCTGCCTCGGTTTCATTCACAATCATCTGTTCTGTTTATGGGTTGCTGTTTTTTTTGTTTGTTTGTTTTGTTTTGTTTTGGAGCTGCTGATCTGCCCACGCGTCTTTCAGACAGAGTTGACCACAAGTGTGCAGCAGCATGCTACCAGCTGTGATGGATGGGTGAGGATGAGGAGGAATGAGTTTCTCCGAGAGGGGATGAAGGGTAGAGCTGGGTTCCACTCCGAGTCGGCAGAGAGCCTCCTGAAGAACAAAACAGGCAATTAGAGCCGCGGCACACTGTGAAGTGGTCATTACTAGAGCTAATGAGCGCCGCTATCTGTCCGCACATTAAAGTGCTCGCTAACGAGGGCTTGTTCATCATCGGGCGAACACAAGTCATCGCATAATCCTATCTTCTGTCCTCTCATCCCCCAGAGCAGGCCGGCGGGGGGGTTTGGAGCGCGAGGCTCGTTCTGAACAAAAAGACCCAAACAAGCTTTTGGCTCTGGACTCGTCAAAACTTGAGTTTCTTCTTCTTGTCACTTCTGCTGCTTTTTATACTTATTCCTATTATTATTACTGCAAAGGAAGCTTTTTTGCTCTTTAAGTGTACTTCCATCTTGCACTTGTGCTTCATTAATTATTTTTTTTTATAGCTTAGCACCACTACATGCCCGGACACTCCTCAGAGGAACTTACAGGACTTGATCCTGTTTGAACTCAGAACTTGGCAGTCACCACAAGAGGGCACTGCAGCCAAGCATTTTCCTCAGCGGTTTCTGCTGTGTGGCATACCGAGCTGTGTAAAACATGGAGAAAAGACAACCGATGGTTGCGTGAGATAAAAGGAGAGGGAGTGGGGTTCAGAGATTCTTAAAGACTTGTTATCAGTTTGATTCATTCCTGATTAGAAAATATTTAAAATCTTCCCGGAGGGCGAGCAACCTCTGGCTGCTTTCGCATTGCAGGAAGAGGAAGAACGAAAACGAGCCCCTAAACCTTTCGTGACCTTCCGTCTGCCTGAAGGAGGGAGTGGCAGAAATAGGGGAAAAAAAGTTTGGTCTGTCTCCATTTGATCAAAGGAGAAATGAAATTTTTGGCACCTGAAACAGGAAGAAGAACCTCCATGCTTAAAAACAAAAATCATCAAGTGGGTGTGTTGAGAAGACAGACTGAAATCTTGTGAATAAAGAAAGTGAAGACATAAAGAGTTGAGTTTGGATTTATTTTCCCCTCCATGCGTTTGTTTCCCTTCAGCGTCTCCACCGGGCGATGTTCTGGCAGTCGCGATCGGATGAACAAGTTTTCTTCTTTTGTCGTTGTGGAATCTGAAAAGCTCCGCCATGTCTCATCTCGTACTCTGTAATTATGTTGGGCGGAAAACAGACTTTAATTCTCTTTAATTGTTTAAGGCTTTCGCAACAGAACGCAGCTGGCTGACAAAATGTTTCACCTTGGGCTGGTAACACACCAAGATTAAAAGTGTCAAACAAGGCTTTTATATAAAAGATTGAAAAGTTGACAGAATTGGTTCTGATCAGTGAAAGCGCCATTTGTTAGTCCCGTTAATTCCTCAGACTACACTGTTCAAGAGAAAAAATCAACTTGGCCACTTAGGAAAACGGTGGGCAAATCCAATCAAAACATTAATAATATCAATACATTTTTTTTTTATTGGTACTGGATCAATGCATTGCAAGTTTGATACTTTCAAATTCCCTTGACATTTTCTTATTTTTATGCTGTAGTTTCTCAACTGTACATCAAAAAAGATTTTGTTTTAATTTGCTCTCAAATTATAATTTTTTGCACTTTTTTTAAAAGATAAAATACACACAAATGAGTTTTTTCTATTGTTTCCATTCATCTTATTAAAATGTCAAAGCATTTTGTAGACATCTATAAACTTTGAACAAATTCTGTACTTGGCTTTTAACAAAACAATTCAAAGGAAAAAAGCACAAAAACATGAAAGGTTAGAAGTTTGATAATTTCTTGAACTGAAATCAGCAGAGGTGTCAGTATTGGTGATTCTGGCCCTGTATTTGTTTGATACGTGATCAATACTAAAATAAGTTCGACTCCACGCCTCTATTTTCCACGACATCCTGAGACATATCTGCTCATTCAGACTGCGAGAGGAAAACAGGAAAGCCGAATAAAGTACGGTGAAGTTTGGGAGTTATTTCTTATTTTGAGCTATCAACCTTTGTCTGCACTGCAAAAGGACAAAATCAAACAAACAAAAGTATTTTTGTTTAGTTTCTAGCACAAATATCAGGCTGCACTTAAAGTAAGACCAAACTAACTTGTTTTAAGTTAATAATTCCTTAATCTTGATGAAACAATACTAGTTCCAATGGTGGATTATTTCACTCAAAAGACATTTTCAAATAAGTAAAATAATCTGCCTGGGGTGATGGTATGTTTTCATCAAGATTAAGGAATTATTAACTTAAAAAGCCAGGTATTTATCTCGCTGAAATGTTACTTGTGAGTCAGTTTTGCCTTATTTCATGTATACTTAGATATTTACGCTTGAAACTAGACCTAAAACACTTATTAAGATTTTTCTTTTATTGCAGTTTGTTTCAGAACGTCAGCAATCGTTTGGAAACTGGTGGGTTTTCTTTGACATAAATAACTCAGAGAGAGTAATGCTATCTGTGCTAACCTCACCAGCTGCACTGCTAGCAAATATAAGTAGCTGAAAACTGCTTAAAACGTGAACTCTGGAAAAATGTTTGTCCCGGTTTCAAAATAACACTAAAACCGTCTTTTATTGCTCTCACTCACAGGTGGCCTGACTTCTTTGCCTGTAATATAAACAACTCATTACTGCTATTTATAGCCAAAAGCACTTTAATTGTTGTTCGTATTATCTTGCACCTAATATCTGCTGATTTTAAAGGCAATGAGCTGAACAGAAGACTGTCGATTCATCTGGGCTTCTTTTCCCTGACATATTACGTTTTAATAAGAAGATGGCAACTAATAAACTAATTGTTATAAAGGACTGTGGTGGACCCTGTGGAGAGGGGAAGCATATCTGCTGTGCATCTCAAGAGCACTTGTGATTACTTCCTCTCTATTCATCATTTTGTCGCCTGGCCCCGAGGCGTCAATAAACTACTGTCATGGATCCAAGTGATGGCAAATCAGTCAACATTTCCCAGCACGAAGCAACTAATGCACTTCTATTGTTCAACGCTTTATGAAGACACTCTACTGAAGTACCAGAACGGGACGCCCCGCGTTAGATCACCTGAGGTGAATGTGTGTTCCTGCAAAGCAGATTATCATCTCCACTAAAACCTGCTCCTATCTCGGTCTGGTATATTTTTAACGCCCACCGTTCAGGTATCAACCGTACCGGAACCATGAGTCCACGGTTTGAATGCTTCCACGCCTAGATAGATAGACGCACAAACAGATGCATGGACTGATGTGCTCATCAGAAGCATCAGAGGGCTTAGCTGCAAGCAAGTAAGGCCCCCCTCCCTTTGGCCCCTGAGGGACCGCCGATGTTTGCCTGTGCAAACATGTGGACATCACTCTGCCACCTGGGAGCGCCAAGAGGGGAAGACAATCAAGATTAGCTGGCCAGATAATCTTTGTTTAGGACACTACAAGCGTTCGGGCAGAAATGTGAGACTGCACAGGAGTTTGGGGTTTTTTTGTGTTTTTTTTTCATATGAAGATGTTTGTTCAGTGTCTAAACCAGGCGGGCGGTGGATACCGGCGGAGGAAGAAGTCTGGAATGTCGGTGCAAACAGAAGGAAGACATTTTCGAAGTGAGATCACGCGCTTTTGCTCATATTGAGTTTTAATGAATTTACTATTTAATGGGACAAAGGCCGCATGCAGAAGCAATTTCAAAGCGTTCCTATTTCGCAGGTCGGCCTCATCTCAGCTGCGCTCGCCGGCAATTGCGCTGCGAGCGCACAAGCGACGCTTAACCACAATTAACCCAGAGGGTCCACCACGCACACTGACACCATTCAATCTCACTTTGATATCGCCAACAAGTTAGAAGTTGGGAGATTGTCTTGGCCCCCACCCTCATCAGGCATCAATAATTGATTGAGGCCTCTGGGACGCATTGCGTATTGTGTCATTCGGCGCTGATCAGGATATGGACACTTCGGGTGGGAGGAGAGGGCACCCAACTGGTGCTGCGCTTGACCCAACCCATCCTCTATTATTTATTACAGAAAAAAGGATCCTGGTGGCTGGGTTAAGGAGGTCAGTCCACATTTAGTGCTTCCTCAAGCGACGTCCCTACGGTTTAGATTGAGCATTTCGCGCTACACTGCCTCTGATTTGATATTAATAACAATCTTCTTTTTACCACTCTCTTCATTGAGATTAGCACCTTTTTTCTCCCCTTACCTCCTTTTGGGTCTAAAACAGGCGTATTATTATCCTCTCAAATGACAAAAGCCGAGGTGTCGTCGAGACAACTGAGGTCATCGCAGATAAATCGCTTTGAAAAATATTCATACCTCTCGATCTTTTTCACCTTTTTCTTCCAATGAAGACCACAAACCTCAGTGTATTAAATAGATTTTCTTATGTGATCTGCCAAGATAAAGAAATGCATATTTGCAAAGTGTAAATATTCATTTGTACATAGTCAATGCTTTGTAGAATCAACCCCCATGACTAGGTTTTTTGCACATTGTTTTTTGCAGAATAGTTTAACTTCAGTCAGAAAGGATGGGAAGCATTTTGGAACAATGATGTTGAAGCCTTACCACAGATTCTGAATTGGATTTATGTGTGGACTTTGATTAATCCTCTCTAAAACCTTAATATACTTTGATCTAAAGCTGTTTGTTTAGGGTTTTTCCCCTGTTTGAAGGACAACTTTCAAACCAGTCTCAGGTATTTCCATGCCTAATTGATTTTATCCCGTTGCGTTCACTAGTTATTGCAGTGACCGAGTGATTGACAAGCAAAATGGTGACCAGATGGACATTTTCAACATGTAATGACCTTATCGTGGCTTTTCAACTATGGCTTAATCTATGAAACTCTTTCATAAAGGCCAGCCTGGGCCTCTGAGTATTGCTGTCCTAACCCACACTGTCACTTACGGTAGCCAGTCATTTAATGCTCAGTTTACAGTTTATGTCATAATTTCTCTTTTTTCAGATGATTGATTGAACATTACTTTGTGAGATATTCAGAGATTATTTAAAATCTAACCTTACTATAATCTTCGTCCTCCCTGATCTGTCTCTTGTGTTCCTTGGTCTTCATGATGCTGTTTGTTCTGTAATGTTGCGAACTGTAGTTACTATCACAGTACCAGTGCGGGCAGTATCACAATCACAAAGGAATATTTGGATGCAGTAATTTAAGTGCAAGGAATTCATATGGTATATTTCCATCATGTAATTTTCAGTACTGATACTTTGTTTATGTGTCTTTCGTAATAAAACGGTCTAATATTATTAAACATACATTGAAAGTTTCCATATAGACTACAATCACTGTACAACATCATAAAAATCAAAATGTATTTTTCAATGCTATCACTGTTGGTCTTCATGACGCCGTTGTTACAATGTAGTTGTAATGGTAACTAAAGTGAATATGTTCAACCTTACCATGACCTGCTATCAACTTTTTGATTCCCAGATGTGCATGTGTGCAAGTCAGAAGTTATCTTTGGCATTCAGTTAACTTAGGACTGAATGAAAATGGGGTAAGAGCAGCTTTTAGCTAAAGGTTTATTATGCTAGTAGCACTGCTGACCAGAGGTTGGACCATGTGCTGTGGGGCAAAAGCTTCGACCACAACATATACAGGTCTATGGCGTCATCCCTCCATTGTTCCGGGCTGACACTGGCAACCCGCTCAGACATGAACAAGGTCAAAGTTCCAATCCCTAACACTCGCTAACAAATCACATCTAAACATGACCCCGGGCCCCGGGGCTCCAACAATGAGGCGATACAACACGGTTCCTTGAACCCATTGTGCCTGAGTGTGGTGATAATTCCACATGAAAAAGTTGGACCTGGGAAATAATGACATGAAGTCATCAATCAAAGGCTAACAAAGCCGAGGCCAAAGCACTCGGAGGAAATCTGAGAGAACAAACCTTTAAGTCTCTTATCAGCTGATGAAGGAAATTACACGGCTGCAACCCTGAAACATTTAATTAGCAATTTATGTACAATCGTGCTGTATCACATCTCTTCCACCGCTTCTCCGCCGTCGCTCTCAATGCCTGTAGCAATTTACTGTTGCCGAACACTTCTCTCAGCTCTTTTGTTTCTGTTGGTATCTCCCTTCTGCCGCTGTCTCATTGTCAACTCCAACCAAAAGTTCCTCTGTCAGATATCCTTATTCCAGAGTACAACAGAACTCATAACAACTGCAACAACTGAGGGCACTCAGCAAATTAACCTCAACGACGTAACAGATTTAGGAGATTTTCCAAAGGGAAGATCCCATCTTCACAGCACAGCTTCCCCCCCACTCCTCCCAGTGATCACAATCGGAGTTGTGTGTTCATTGCGGCTGAGCGTGCACGCTCAGTGCGCGGCTGCTAAATTTGTCTTGCCGGGTCACCTTGAGCGTTGCGGCGCACATGGCATGAGGGTCCCGACGCTCTCTCTGGCGCGCTTCGCTGAGTACTTCCTCAAGCGCGACACTCCCACTCCAGCAGGGATTTCCACACACCAACACTCGAATCTCCCTTTTGGAGCCCATTGCTAACCATTAGCGGTGGATTAGGAGAGCTGGTAAACGGAGGAGGAACAGCCCTGGGGGTCCGGCTATCAGGTGGCTCTAATAACTGATTTCCTCACATGACCATCCAGGGTTGGAGACTAGATAAGTTGTGGATTTAAACTTGCTCGTATCTGCCTCCATTTCGACAAAATGTTGGATGAAACATGGCAAAGAACAGATTGTGGCTTTTATGTCTTTCAAAGAAAAGTCTTAACCTCCCATCATGAGAGGGAACCAGTTGACTGTTTTATTAAGTGATTGTCCTTACACTCCTAAAAATATCTTGACATTAAGGCATGTGCAGACTGACAAGACAGAGTAGGTGGCAGTTGATGATTATGATGATTATCGTACTTTGCGTTTCCCCAAAGTACGATAATACAAAAACTAAGCTAAACAAAAGACCATGAGATAAAATGTGTTTTTAAAAGAGACTTAAAAACAGGATGCAAACACGCCAGTCTAATATTTAATGGCAATGTACGCCAACATATCAGAGCAACAACTGTCTACGTTTCCGCCTAGTTTGTAGGAGTTTATGGCCTAATGAGTTTCATTACAAGAGTAAATACCTCACAGGGTGTTCTGAAAACAGACTTCTTCTTACCCCGTCTGAGTTTGCCGTTGTGTCTTTGGGTAAATCCCTGCACTGCTTTGCCTGTTGGTGGTGGTCAGAGGGCCCAGTGGGGCCGACCGAGTGGCAGCTTCGCTTCCATCAAACTGCCCCAGGGCAGATGTGGCTGCAAAGTAGCTCAAGGCAATCACTGAGTGAATGGATGAATAACTGATTGTTGTGTAAAGCGCTTTGGAGTCCTCTGACTTAAATCGCTGTACAAGTGCAGGTCATTTACTATTTATGGCAGTAAGTTAACAAATTGTACAG
This sequence comes from Gambusia affinis, assembly GCF_019740435.1. Lineage (NCBI taxonomy): Eukaryota > Metazoa > Chordata > Actinopteri > Cyprinodontiformes > Poeciliidae > Gambusia > Gambusia affinis. Next base: position 3,639,179 of record NC_057877.1, read on the forward strand.
AAAAACTGTTTACATGCTTTTGTTATCTTCTGAGAGGCATATCTGTCATTTCCTTTTAAGACAAAAGAAGTGACTGAATTTTGTTCATTCAGCAAAATTATTTGTTGACTGAAAATAATCTTCAATCAAAATGTGCCAGGGTGTGAATGATTGTGAGTTTAACTGTTGTCTCGGTTAAAAGAAAAACATCTGACTAAGACGTATGAGTGGGTTCCTCTGAAGTAGATCACTTTCCTTTGCCCTTTTAATCATTAGTGTATAATTAAGTCTGTCAAACATGCAGTGTTGTAAAACTTCTTAGTGAAGAGGTTGCTAGAATGTAGAATGTTATTTGCTTTTTTTATTTTTTTAAACTTGATATACATAAAGCAAATCCACCGTGTCGAAGGCAGTGAAAGAGTTTATACTCCACTAATGTTGAAAGAAACGTAATTTGGCAATTTCAGTGTTTCCATTAAGGGAGAAACGCATTTAAATCACACATGAATAGGTTTGTTCAAGTGATAAGTAATTTAAAAAAATATCATCTTCCATCTACTTCCTGTCGTCTTCTTCGTCTTTTCCACCAGAGTAAAACATTGCAATAAATTCTGCCCATAAAGACTACTAATTAGGGACACACAATATTGGATTTTTGGTCGATATCAGACATGCCAATATATTAAAACCCAATAATAATGATACCAATGCAGATTTTTATCCAAAACTTGTAGAATGGACGACTTTTTGCCACTCCTTTTTGTATCATTGATGTTGAGCAGTCATTGCAAATAGCAGTTCTGCTATCAGTTTCCGACACTTTAAAAAGAACTTCCACACCACTAACATTTTCACGTCATGACGTTGTGCTGTGCTGCAGGTTTGCCTTTTACATCGGTGACTTATTTTGACAGAATGGCCAATGTCTAATATAAAATTTTATAGCTGATATCGTCCGATACCGACACCATGCCCATAATTTTGTGGATCCCTACTGCTACCTTTTTATTGCTTAAGTCTATCAGCCTATATAAAACACATTCATTTATTTATTTATTGAATTCACTGTCCTAGTCAAACTAAGCAAGTTTTCTTTGAATTTACGTTTTAGGATTTGAACTTTTTAGCTTCCATTTTTACTACAATAATTGTGTTTTTCTCTTAGCAAATAAAACTTTAGGAGTGCTTCGGGCTTTACGTTGGTTTCTGACCAATTTATCTCCAATATTTTCAGATCTTTTTCGGTTGCCACATGCTGGAACATGTTGCTGTTCCAGCATGACTCCATCGTACTGTTAGCAGGCTACACAACCGCTGTCGCAAAAAGAAAAAAAAAGAAAGAAAAAACTGTAGAGTTAAGTGGCAAATGTCTTACTCTAATAAGAGGGTAAACATGTTTTAAGATAAGAAAAAACGAGTTAGATATGCTTTAGATTTTTGGCTCAAAAATCAAGGTCAGAAAGCAAAGCTGTCACTCAAGCGTCTTCCAGAGGCTGCTACATTGTGACGGCATCAGGAGCCCGCAGGCCCCGAAACCAGGGACCACTGAGGTGTAACCGAGTGAATCCAAACGTTAGCCTCCATTTGTCAGGAAGACAAAGGCCTGAATTTCACACCGAGGTCACAGTTGCATGGAGAAGAAAGCCAGACCCCGCCAGGTAAATAGGATGTCATTGTGTCATGACAAAGGCATAGTCTTAACCCTGTGACCTCATCAGCTTCGGGGGAACGCTCCTCTATTCACAGGCAGCCATCAGAAGAGGGAGCCTTGCTCCTTTCACAAGTATTAGTCCCCTCAGGCCAGACCGCTGCACTTACAGGACACAAGTACTGCAACCTGTGAGAACAGCAGCTTTTCCCTTAACGGGTTAATGGGACACAGGCAAAATGCTAGAGGGGAGAAAATATTTTAGCATTCAGCTTGTTGTACATCTTAGATTTCAAGCCACACTTCAAGAAAAACTGTTCACAAGTAATAGGAGTGGCTCCCTGTTTCTTTCTTTTTTTCTTGTTTCTTTGCTGCCCCACATTTTAAAATGTAGCATCACTTGTTCTCTGATCACACTAATCGGAGCGCCTTAGCAGACGGGAAGCTTTGAAAGCAGCAGCAACTCAAGCTAAAAAGGCTTTTTTTTTTTTTTTTCTTCCTTCATACAGCCTGCAGCCAAATGGCACTTGTGTTCTGACACGGCACATAAACACGCACAAAGGAAGTTATTAGCGTAGATGCAAATCAAATTACTAGCAGTGTAAACTGCTATTCCTCCCTGCACTTGGGCCTGTAATTACTCCCGCTTATAGGACTTTAATGAATGCTAATGACACGCCACTGCAAGGCCATCAGCTAACTCTTATGCGAGGTTGGGTGATTTTCACTTAAGTTATGAAAGCTTTCGTTTTCGTCCCGCCGGCGCCTGTGTGTGAGACTGCGGCGCACGAGAAAAAATATAAAATCAAAAAATCTTCTTAGCACGTAAGACTTCACCTCCATTACGTCTCAACAGCAAATTGTTTCAAAATTAAAGGCCGTAATTGCATGCAATCAAGCATATCATATATAAAGCGCGTTTTTGCATTTCAAAAGGGATTACACATTCAGCTACACAAAGACTCGCTTGTGGGAATGACAACGGTTGCATGTGCCTTGGAACCAGCGTCTGTCTTTGTTTCTTATTTCTCTGGCTGATTTTGAGTCAGATCCTAGCAACTAAACAAAACGATGTACATGTCTAACAAAATAAGTACTCTTATTACACAAGGTTTTTCTTTTAAAGAGAATTTTTAGTGTAATTACCAGCACTACATGGGTACAGGAGAGCAAAAAAATTCAAATATGTCTCCAGTTGCAACCAAAAAAAAAAAGGGAATTCATATTCAACTTAAAAAATTGTGTTGATTGGTCACAAGTAATTGAATATAGTTTATCATACTAACTTTATGTACATTTGTTCACCTTGACGGCTTAATAAACTTCATAAATTTGATTACTTGTGACCAGTTAAAGCATTTTTTTTTTAAAGTTGGAGCTACATTTTCTTTTTTTGGTGTATAAACTCAAAACACATACTTTGGATCAGAGTTAAATTCATGTTCAACCTCAGGCAACTATTTAGTTTTACTTAGTAAGAAAAATATGAAGTAATAAATAGATATTTTAATTAACCAGCTAGACATATTGACATTTTAAAAAAATTGATAAAATGTAACATATATTTTATAATTATTTAATACAATTTTTTCAGATCAAGGGAAAAAAAATAGAGTTTTTGTCTCTTTTGCACTTTTGAAAACATGCGCACAAATCTAATAGTGCTAGAGAGACACGCATTTAAAAAAAGGGAGTTACTGCAGAACATAAAGAGCTGCTGCATCAGGCCAAGTGGCAGAACAAATGGCCCAACCAGAGAGGTCAGGGGGAAGAGAACTTTAAAACACAGAACGGTGTTGTTGGCTCCCAGCTGCTGCGTCTAAAACCTGAAACAAGTACAAACAGAACAGGGAGGCCGTGAAAAAGGAAGTGTCCAGGTGGCCAAGGGAGATATCAAAGCCTCAGGACAGGGAACTCCAAAGCGACTTACAAACAGAAAATGCACAACAAATGGAAAACAAACAGAAGTCGACGTGTTTGAGGGAACTGTAAGAGACAAACTGCAGAAAATGGGATTTACAAACAGAAAAGCCGGATTGGAGTCGCCGTTTACACCAAAATGTACGGTGGAGCATTTCATAAAAGATGTACGACAAATTTTCATCCTCCTCTGTCAACTACTGCTGGAGAATTTTAGGACCTGATGAAAAAGGAATACTGTTTTGATGTTTTATTTAACCTTTATTTTACCAGGAAAATCCAATTAAAAATCCTGAATCCTGACCAAGACTGGCCGCAAAAGGTTACAGAACCTCAACGAGGAAACGCTGCCAGAAAACCAAGAGAAGCCATTACAACGTGTTATTGTTGTCTTTTTTAGATCATACTTTTCTAATACAGTTTTCCAGGAAATGTACGTTGTATCTCTATTTAGCAGCAAGTACATGAGCATGATGGACAGCATTAACACCCTCCTCCTGGCTCTGATTGGTTGTTTCTGATGGTGAGCGGTGAATTGGTTTTTTTGCCGATAAGGTGACAAATGAATATAAAATCATAGATTGGTCATCATTGGCTAGAGGACCTGTTTTGTCCTAATTTAACATATTTTCTTATATATTTCGATGTGAAAACTTTTCAGTTTGCATTTTGTTTACCTGCTTTCTTCTGCAAATATTAATACAAAGGGAAAAAAACTGTCATACTGAACAAAACTAAAATACATTTCCACAGAGACAGTAAAGCTTTAGAGGCCATAATTAACACTGATCACCTGAGTTTGAGAAACCTGTAGCCTATAATAGTACCGTGCTGCCGTAGCAACGGTGTACTTATCGATGTAGTATTGTACATGTCATGTTTCCTTCTCGTTCCGCCTTCTTTATTAATATTTATGTTTTTTTGCATCGCCTGCAAGTGCAATTCTTTGTCATGTCTCACATCACATGTTATTTATCGGCCCAACTGAGACATCACAGGGAACACCAGAGCCGTGAAAACACCTCCTGTCCCCGCTCTCGTTAGGAGACCCGTCGCCCGTGGCGAGGGGAAGTCCAGATATGTCCTGACAGGATCCTCTGGGAAGGGATACTGGAGGTGGTTGGGAACATAAAAGAGATCAGCAGCGGGTCAGGAGAAGAGACTTCAACAAACAGCAGTTCAAGATCAACTAGATCATTGGTTTACACTGACTTAGAAAAAGGTAAGACTGCAAAGATAATATACAGACCAAAAATAATAATAATACGCTCCTTAAAAATATTCAGAAATTGTTTACGGAAAGAAATGAAAGATATGAGCTAAGATCAACAGTGTCAAAATAAGACTGAAATAATAAAACAAAATTGTTGAATGTAAGAAGAAAAATAAAGAAAACTACTGACCATCTTTGGTGATATAGTTAATCAATCAATCAACCCTGCTAACTCTAAATACCTTTACCAATCAAAACTGTATTTTTTTATGTTGGCACATAATACGAGAAAGTGGCAATTAATGAAAAAGTAACCTAGGGTTACTATTAAAGGGGTAATGTTATGTGAAATCAACATTCTTGGTTTTTACATCATAAACATACTTGGAGTGTTAACCTCGATTCTTTCACGCATGTTTGAGAAATCCTTTCATCTCCATGGCAACCATTCAGCTGTTCAACCTGGGTGGTGGTCGCCCCGCCTTCAAGGAGCTGCAGTTTCTATGTTTCCAAGCTTCCACCTCACAGAGCCCCACGACTCCCCCACTCAGCTCCTGCAGACTAGCCAGAAGCAATTAGCAAACACCCAGTAGACCTGTGCGTCTGCTGAGCTCATTATATGAGCAGCTTCTCAGTGCAATGCTTGTACAATCTTTGCTAAAGGTTAAATAGAGGAGCCAAGTTGTGTGATGACTTCCTGAAGATAGTATACTCAGAAAGAGCTGGAGGTTTTAAAGAGACAGAGGCCTGATTTCAAGATGTGAAATTACAATGTAAATTTTCTTTTAAGTCATATTTGATATACGTAGCCTTTTTATAACAACTGAACATAACATACTTGGTCATATTATAGAATGGCACTGTGTTCCTGGAAAACATAATACTGGCCCTTTAAGAGTTCTATGAATCGGAGTGTTGGGATCCCAATTTAAACCTGCTAGGTTTCTAGCAACTACAAGTTTGTTCCCACAGACGCAAAATATATATTTTTTAATTTTCTCAAAGATTTCACACCAGTCACCTGTAGATTCTGTATCTATTTCCATGACGGTGGAGAACCGGCAGCCTGGTAGTGAAACAACCTGTCAATGAAAAAAACTCAGATCTTCAAACAAATCTGGATCAGTTGCCATGTGGGAAATATCCTCTGCAACAAGAACAATAATCCTTTTGAAACAAAATAGATCTGAGTCAAACACTGAGAACAATGTTAAAAGCGATGAGTAAAACCACCTATTTAATCCTCTTTTTTTCCCTGAAAAATGAATCTTTTCTCTGTTAAAAAAGAAACTATATTTAACATCTAAGAAGCTTAATGCAGAACGCCTTGAATCACATTCGGTATTTATTCACTCCGCACGTCTTTATGTGTAAGTGGCAGATTGGATTTAAATCAGCAGAAAGATGCTGACATGCTGGTCTGATGAAAAACGATGGTGCTGACTTACATCCCAGCCGGCCGCCACCTCTCTACGTTTAGTTCAACCTAAAGACTCGGGGTACAGTCACGCCTGTCAAACTTTGATGGCATCACGTGTGTTTTCAGCTGGTCCTCCACTCTGAAAACATTACAGGAGGTGATGACACTGGACCTGTCAAGAGCTGTGCTTTTCCAGCAGTTGCTGTTCATCCGCATTCCTTTTAATGGTAACACCCACACCTGCAGAATGCCTTTCCTCTGTCAGACGGCAGTATACTCCGTGTTTGTAGCTGCCACTTAATGTGTTCCTTTATTAAACTGTAGTAAACAGTTGACGAAAGACACGTTTTATCCTCACTGAAAAACTTCTTTTGTTTTAGGCCAGTTAAAAACGATTTCTATTTGCAAAATGCCACAGCAGTGAGAGAAATAACCTGTTGCAGCTTTGCGGTCTGAAACGATTCGGGTCACAGTGTTATCCTTAAAGGGTCAGTGTTGTGTTTCCCAGGCACATAGTGTCATTTTAAAGCACAATCAAGTAACTATAAAAGCAAATATAACTTAAAAGGAATTTGACTTTGCAATTTCACACCTCGAAATTGGGCCTCTGTCTCTTTAAAATCTCCTGCTCTTTCTGAAACTCCTCCTTCAGGTGTCATGAAATGAGGTGGTGATGTGGTGAGGCAGACGCTTGAGACCCAGGTAAAGATGATTAATAACGTTTTTCCATGAAGAAATAATCCAGAATAGTCCAAAAACCAAGGCAGCCCTGCTGAGCAGAATCCAGGGCTCAACGCAGGTAGCAACAAGGCACAAGAATGGACTGAGAAACATCAGACGACAGTTAGACAAGGACCAGACAAGGAACAAAGGACACAGAGGGTAATCAAGGAACGAGTTACACCTGGGAACTAATCAAGGGGAGACCGGACGACACAGCGACAGAGACACAGACACTCAAAATAAACACAGAGAAACTCAAATCACAACATCAGGAAGTCATCAATCACAACATGGCTCCTCTATAAACCCTTCAACAACATTTTTAAATGTGCACTGAGAAGGAGCTCCTATAATGAGCTCAGCTGATGTGCAGGTCCACCAGGTGTTTGCTAATTGCAGGTGGCTAGTCTGAAGGACCTGAGTGGGGGAGTTATGGGAGAGAGCTGCTCTGTGAGGTGGAAGCTTAAAATCTGCAGCTCTGAGGAGGAGCTGCGTCTCGAAGGCGGAGCTAGGCCCACCCAGGCATTTTGCACAACTGAATGGTTTCCATGGAAGATTAAAGGAATTCTCAAACATGCATGAAAGCATCAGGGCATGTTTCTGATAAGGGGATAACATTAAAACATGATGTAAAGCTCAGAAAAGTAGATTTGACATGATACTGCCCCTTCAAAATAAATAAGAAAATTGGAATTTGTTTGAATTTGAAATGTTGAAACCCAACATTGGCTGTGACTCATTCTGGCCTAACGTACAAAAATAACTTAAAGGTAATGTTACCAGTCTTTAAAAAAACAACAACAGAGGGTTTATTTGGACTGTGAAAGTGTTGAGGACTTCTGAAGAGGCGGCAGCGTGGTCAGCACCGGCCTGTAGCAGGGTGCTGTACAAGCCTCTTTTGTCTCTGTGGAAAATGTCAAGGTGTAATTGATATTTCTCGCCGGGTCCTTTATCTTTGTAGCATGTTTCAGGTTCTCTGATCTGGGTTTACGCTGACTTTTACCGGTGCACTCTTTTTCTCTGGCTTTTTTCTGAGGGGGGCTCGCACTGAAAATAGCTCAATAGGATTTCAATAGGGTGTCTTTCATTTGAGACAATCTTCTCTTCCTTCCCCCAGCAGCAGCCCTCTTTGGCGGCAGCCATTCAAGCTGAGACCCAACTTTTTCAGGATGTTGTTTGATCCGAGATTTGCTGCGGATTCTTTGTCTGCTGCGTTTCAAAATGTGTCCCTCGACAGTGGCAACATGGGCGTGTTCCTGCTGTTTTCTCCGGCCACTCATCTGCATTTTACCTCACTTTAGAATTCCTGCTCCTCATTTGTGTTTAATATTATCGCACTGGTCAACCGCCAAAGAAATTGTCTGGGGTTTTTCCAACTGTTTTTGGGGTCATTTTGAAAAATCACATTGGCTTTGCTCCATCAGGTAAACTTTCTGAACTATGAATGCAACATGAGCAGGGTTCCACCCCCACCGTTGTATCATAAGCCTGGCGGGAACCAGGCTTTACTTGTTCCCCCCACCAGGCTAAACATTACTTATTTATTTATGTCTTTTTAAAATGTTTGCATTTTTTAAGACTTTATAGTTGGTGTTTAGATATTAATCTTCCAATCTTCCAATAACAAATAATTATCAAGTGATATTTTCAAATTTCATGTCAACTTTAAACCTTTTTTTAACTCAAAAACATGACGGACCACTGGATGAATGACTGCCAGGCTTGGCAGGTTTTCAGGGGAAAACCTTGATGAGCATCAAAATGCACATCTGCATCAGTTTCCTGAGAACCTGGGATCAATGAGTGATGAGCAGGAGGAGAGATTTCATCAGGACAGAAAAGAGACGGAGAATTTTACACAATGAAGACGTCATGTTCCATTCACATGCACTTACCCTTATCAGTGTTTATTATTCAATTTACAGAAATCCAACTTTGTGACATTTAATTAATACAATCTGTTAGAAAGCATTTTTCTTTTCTCCTACAACTTTTTTTGGGGATGATAAATATCAAATGAACTGATAATGTCACAAAAATGTCATCAATTTAGTCAGAAGATTGGATTTCTCTAAATCAAATTAGGATAAAAGCCTGACCTGGAGGAGAAAAATCACTTTTGGATTCAGCGGTGAAAAATAATCCTAATTCGGTTCAAAAAGCATAGACGACTTCCAGAAAGTATTCTTTTTGACACCCAGTGTTATCCTTGTACTTTATGGCAGGAAGCTGCAAAACGAAACCTTACGCAGTTCATTAGTAAACACCAGCAGCAGCTCGCAGCAGCAGTGCTGCTGCTGTAGAGCCAGTTTTCCTCATCAAATGCTGAGCTTCAGACTCAGCAGTGGATGTATTAGCAGGACAGCTTTCACGGCTAACAAGCTTTTTTCTAAATATATTTTTTTAAACTGTATTCGAATCTCTGTGTCTTTGCCGTTTATGTTCACTCGTTCACGGCTTTCATTCGGATTTTTGTTACACTGGTTTTAATCCCGAGTTTAACCGCCGCCGTACTCCGCGTGTTCCTCACTTATCTGTTTCAGGATTCATGGCACTCTTTCGCCGCGCTCTGACAACCCCGATTTGTTCAGCTTTATTTAAAGGATGCGACTTGTTTACTGTTGCCCCGAGCTCGGAGAAGGAAAATGTTTCATTTTCGTTACATCAGAAAGTATACTGTACTTTCAGGAAGCGTTAAGAATCAGATTCTCTAACTGTATTTACACACTGGTAAAGCAAGATAGATTGGGATATGTTGCATTCTGACATTTTTCTGTTACATCTTTTCTAATAAAAAGTTTAAAACAAAGCTAATTCAGCCATTCAACTTGTTCGCCATGTGCAGAGAGGCACCTGAGTCGCACCTTATTCAACAATGTGTTGAACCGAGCTCCTCTACAAGGCTGATAATCTCATTCATCTGCTGCTCTGCGCTGCTTTCTGCGTTTGCTGGGATAATTAGTTGGCATAATCAACTCTGTTCGGCTTTGTGTTGATAACCGTGTCATGTGACGCATATCGTTTCCTTTTGCGATCGCTAAATTAACAGTGAAGGGGGCACCGCTCATTCAGGGGCTAGGTAAATCTGTACTGTAAACCAAAGAGTGTGTGTTTTTGTGTGTGTGGGGTTGTGCCTGTGTTTTAAACCACACATCTTGCAAACACCGTGAAAAGCATTTTGATTCATTTCTAGAGTATTAATTTATCTTTAATGTTAACATCCATCCATCCATCCATCCATTTTCTGTTCACCCTTGTCCCTAATGGGGTCAGGAGGATTGCTGGTGTCTATCTCCAGCCACATTCCGGGTGAGAGGTGGGGTACACGCTGGACAGGTCGCCAGTCTGTTGCAGGGCAACACAGAAACATACAGGACACACAACCATTCACACACACACTCACACTTAGGGAGAATTTAGAGAGCCCAATTAAGTCATGTTTTTGGACTGTGGGAGGAAGCCGGAGAACGCGGAGAGAACCCACCATGCACAGGGAGAACATGCAAACTCCATGCAGAAAGACCCCCGGCAGGGAATCGAACCCAGGACCTTCTTTCTGCAAGGCAACAGCTCTACAAACTGCACCACTGTGCAGCCCGCAGTGTTTTGTGTTGGTCTAAAAGATGAAATACCTTTGAAATGCATTGAGGTCGTTGATGTTATCAGTTTGCATCTGTTGGCATTTCTGCAGTGTAGCTGTTTGAGTTGCCCTACAGCAACACCTACTGTTTCAGGATCAGTGAAACCACTGAAAAAGCAGCTATGCTACCGATAACAGCAGACCTGGTACACCAGCAGCCTTAAGAACCAGTATAAAACTCCAAAATGTGGTCAGTTGGTCAAGAACGTAACTTACACTAGTCTAACACACAGCGTACTAGTGTGTTAGTCCCCTATTTTGTTGACCAAACAATCCTTACTCATGTCAGTGTAGAGTCCACTAGACCACTGAAGGTGTGCTGGAGTATCTAGTGCTAACATTTTAGAAGCAGATCCAAGTCCTGAAGGTCATGACTTAGGATCTCCACAGATCAGATTTACTTGTCAAACACTCCCAATGGATGCTTCACAGGACAGATCAAATCAATACCCCCAATTTTGTTGATTGCTGCATTCTCCTGCAGACAGAGGCCACAGCTATCAGTTAGCAGTTTCCAAGAAAGGGAGTGCATGCAACAGTACCTGGAAATGTACCATGCATAAAAAGTAACTCACAGACAGATGGAAGAACAAAAGATTTCCTAGAAGAACATTTCTCTTACGCCTCACACTGGCTCTGCTGGTGTGCTTGCTTCCCATGATGCATCTTGGTGAGACACACCCAGTCATCTGAGTTACGCAAATAAAAACAATCAGACCAGACATGTTCTTCTATTGGTCGATGATCCACTTTCTAATGCTCATGATCTCAATGTGGGTTTTTACCAGGATGTTAAATGATTTGCTTAGTCTGAATTCTCCAAGTGTTTTACACTACAATCAGTCATTCATGCACTCATACACATTGTAGTAAGGCTACCATTCAACCAGGTCCTCTGACTGTCACCACCAGGCAAGGCGGGTGAAGTGTCTTTGCCCAATACTATGACAAAGTGACTGTGATGGACAGAGCAGGGGTTCAAACCAGCAACCCACCAGTTACAGGATGAACCCTTATCTCCCTAGCCACTGTAGCCCCTTGTCCGGATCAACAGGGGGTCAGCATGGGTAGCATCAGAACCAGCATTAACCTCTTCAACAACTTCTTGGAACTTACCCAAGTGGGAGAGCCTCCCCTCATCCATCACCAAGTCTTGGTCATCCATGATCCATTTGCCAGTTCACCATTGTTCCTTCCTCTGACTACCTTTGATAGAGAATGGCAGCTGCAGGCAGAGACCAACCCCACAAGAGGTACTGGTGTGCAGATGTTCTGGTCCAGTAATGTAACCGTCACAGTTTGGCCCTTTGTGTCAAACTTGCTTGAATCCTTAGACTTGGAACATTATTTTCTGCTGCTAGTACATTGACTTTGAGAACAACATGTATATTTGCTACCCAACATATTTCATCAACCATCAGGTGTAATAAAATTATTACATAATTATCATTGGATCATCGGGGCGTAAAAGATCTTTGAGAGCTAGGACTTCAAAAACGCTGGATGGAGTTGAAACCAGAAGTTTACATGCACTGAATACAAAAGACACACACCACTTTTAAATCAGATAAAACTTTTCTTGTTTGGTCTGACGACTAGTGTTAGGTCAGTTAGAATTACCAACATTATCACATATTTGAGCAATTCCACTATAATGATAGAAAAAAAAATATGTCAAAGGTTTAAATATTAGTGTACGAACAAGCATTTTCAGAGTCTTCTCAGGGAGCTCCTATCTTGGCCTGAAGACGTCATGGCTTTGGAAACTTCTGATTGGACACATTTGAGTTAATTGTATTTTTAAGGAGCTTTTTGGCTTTAATGGCCTTCATTTTGATGGAGAGCGGAGACAAGAAGTAAGGTTTTGCAGCCTTTTTGTTTTTGTTTTTGCACCATTTTATATTTTCGCAACCTATTTCGGCTATTTTGTCAATCTGGCATCTTAAGCTTCAAGGTTAAATTTATTTTGTTTTCTCTAGAGAATAAGAGATAAACACAAGTCAGCCATCAAGTATCCCTCCTAGAAACGGAGATTAATTTTGAAGGTAATCATAAGTGTGAAAATTGCTGCTATCTTTCTGGTATTGCCTTGAATGCTAACGGCAGTCAAGCTCTGAAGCCCCTCCCCCTTTCCCTCTGTAATAAATATTCATTTACCTTTCAGGCTCTTTGTTATTCTGACTACCTTCCATCAGCCTGATCTGTTGTGGCGCGAGAAACAACAAATGGTGGAAATAAATTAGGAAAAATAATGGTGGTAAATATATAAATATTAAAGACAATGAGTGAAGTGGGGGTGGGGTTATGTTTGGAACATCAAAGGCTCCTCTATCTTTGCAGCTTGTAAACAGTTCATGCCTTCAGTGAGTGGAAGAGCCCTCTTTCCTTAATGATCCCATGGAAGATTGCCACGTCGACAAGAATCCTGTAATGAATCAAATTAACAAACATTTCTGTAGGGTCTGTTCAAAGCAATAGAGAGCCTGATGTTGTGTTTGGCTTTTTTTTTTTTCTTCAGATAAGTGGTCCATACATCCCCTGCTCCTTTCTGATTAGTCTAATCCAGTGAGAAGTGCATGCAGGGTTTTGATTGAGTCAGCCGTCGGAGGAGCCCAGGGGGAACCCGCCTGATAAGTGCCTTTACCTTTCACCTCCTGGAACCCCACGCACGTCGTTTTTTTTTGGTTTTTTTTGCCGTATCCCACTCCCTCTAATCTCATTTGGCCCAGGAAGACACGCTCAGGCACAAAACGCTCCTGATTAACGTCCCATTTACCGAGGGATTCCATCGGCTCGGACTGCCCTCAACCTGGGCTGCTGGAGGCGCTGCATCAGCCAGGTAGCAGTACGAGTGAGTATGGGTGTGTGGGCGTGTGTGTGTCGGCATCCACTCTTTCCAGAACTGTGTTCACAGAATGGTATTTGAGGTTTTTCTTCATTTACTTCTACACAAGGCCTGGAATGTTCAGTACATTAGGACTAGAAAAGTAGACAGATTTTTAGACATAACGAGGCTTAGAAAGCAGAAATCTTTGATCTCAGGGGTGAAAATTTGCTGAAAACGACACCAAAAAGTAAACAAGAATTTTTGTCTAAATATAAAATTGTAATTATAAAGCAGAATGATGAAAACACGGCGACCTAGAGATGTCTGTTGGTATCTAAATATCAGGGATGCACCATATATCGGCACTAACATTGGGATCAGTTAATCATTTTTTAAGTATATCATATCGGTCTGATGGATACATTTAGGCCAATATCAACAACCAATTTTTATTGATTGTCAAAAATTGACAATTGAAAAAAATTGTAAAATCTGACTCAGTTTTCACCAACTTGACTTCATTCGTTTTGTCATTAAAAAGATCTTGTTGGTGTTTATTTCTGGAGCGGGAGGGAAAGTAGGTTTTTGTTTGGTGATGTGACAATGAAAGTGAAAATTAAGGTAATGCAGCGCAGGAACATGGCTAGCTTAAAGCTTAAAGCAGTAGTCAGCGGTGTGTATATATATAAATTTTTTTTAAGTTTTCAAAATGGTGGTAAAATACATTTAATATCGGTAAATATCAGTTATCAGCATCATATCGGTGCATCCCTACTAAATAGGTTTGAATGGTGATTGGAATTGATCAAACTTGTCTCTATTCTGAAAAAGTAGTGTTTTGAGGAAGTTTCCCAAAGCAAAATAAAGACTAAGGCATCCTAACATCAGAAAAGATGCCCAAACTCTGAACATGTGTAGCTGAAGAGCTTCACCAATCCTCTCAGATTTAGCTTGTATAATTTTTTTAACATCTTTTTTGATTCTGACTGTACCTAAACCTTCCAAATCCCCGGCAACTGCTGGCCAGTGACAGGTCGAATTCAGACCGGTTCAGAATTCCCCTTTAAAAGCTGTAGCCCAACACGAGGCTCCTCTTTGCAAAAATGCGATTACATTCATCTCTCAGTTCAACACACGGCAGCAACTGCAGCCTTCACTCCGGCAGGAGTTTGTGTGCGGCGTGACATACGGGCCGAGGCTTTCCTTTTTTCTTTTTTTTTTTATCCACCGGGGGTATTTCGGTGGAGATAATTGGAAGGGATTGTTTGGTTAAGGAACCAAGACCTGATTAAAGAAGGAAAGTCATGTGAGCTGATGCAGCAAAAACCGTCTGGTGATTACCAATCAGACTCTGTCAATGGAACGTGTGACGTGTGCAGAACCCAGAATTTGCCTGACATGTAAACACAAAATGTCAAGTTTAGTTAGGAAAAAGAGAACTTTATTGTGAAATGATGGATAAATTAACCCTGGAGGATTCTACTTGAGAGACATTTTTTTGTTGGGGAATCAAAATTGAACATGTCCCTCATAAATGTAGCATTTTATATTTGTATTTGTGTGAGGATCTAAAATAAAAGAAAAAGAACCTCTGCAATTTCATTGTACTATTTGATTTTTCAATATCTTTAGCCCTCCCGTCAAGTGACTACACACCAGTAATAAAATACTGATCATGTTGTAAAGTAAGGAGGTTCTGGTAAACAGTTTTAAGAATTCATGAGCTGTCTTTCTCAAACGCAACTGGACTCAACAGGCATTTTCAGTGTGTGTGAAGTTTCTCAAATGAACAAAAAAAAAGCTTGAGAAAATAGTCAAAACACCTCAATGAGCATCCATCTGCAAAAAAAAAAAAAAAAAAAAAAAACACAACCTATTCTGTTATTATTTAGAAGGCTAACAATTGTACGATCAGTGGTTGAAACTAACATTCTGACAATGAACCCGTCAAATCTTAAAGAAAAGACATAAAGTAAATCGATGCTGCTTAATGATGCATGAAATAAATTAAGCAAAAATGATGTCAAATCTAAAAATGTGATTTAAAACTTTGATTGTTGCCTGGGAATCCTCACCCTGAAGGCCAAAAAATAAACCCAAAGGGTTTGCAAAGATAGGAAAGGGAAGAAAAGCTAAATTAAATATATTTCTTATGAGGAGGAGGAGCAGGGGGGAAATTCATCTTGCAGAATTTTTTTAAGCCTTTGTGGCTCTCTCTTTTGATGACATAGAAAAAAATTAATAACCCACATCTACTTAAAATGGGTCAATAGTTGAAAAGATTGAAAGCACAGACATCAGATCAGGGATAATTGTCAAACAGATGCATAAAAAAACAACAACATATATCTCTGTTTCCAATTGTCACCAACTTGACTTCTTTTTTTTTTTTTGTCAGAAAATAGATATTCTGTGATTTGATAAATGTTGCAATGAAATCCATTGGAAATGTGCAACCAGACATCTGTCGCTAGCAGGAAGTTACATGCTAGTAGTTTTGATGCATGTGATGAACTAAGGCAAAGGGAGGGATATTTTCAGGCCAATCACCAATCAGAACAAATCCAGGAAAATTGGCCTGATTCCGATCTCGTGCGTCGGTGCATTTTTCATCTACACATTTACAGTAAATTGTTTTCTGGTTACTTTCTGAGTATTAGTCAGCACTGTTGGTCAAAGACTGGATTTATTCCCACTGAGAATATTTGAAAATGCTCTACTGTGAAATACACAAACAAACCAACAATTAAAAGTCAGGTGACTGTGATTCGCTGCAGCTCTGGACTGATGGAGCGCAGTGTGAAGTCTGCGACTCCAAAATGAAGCATCACATCAACAGCGATGCCTCACAATCGTCCGACAAATAGCAAAAGAAAAGAAAAAAGAAATGAAAACAGATGATTTTTTTTTCTTTTTACTTGCATCAGTCCGGGGGGAAATAAAGACTTTGTCTAAATCACATTTCCGACCGATGCGGGGCTTTAAACCACCGCAGCCTCCTTCCTTCCCTCTGCTTTCTGCCCCTCAATCTGTTTTATTTTATTTCTTTATCAGCATCATTTCTTTCAAATGAGAATTCAGGGACCCCCAAAAATTCAAGCCCCCCGTCCCCCGCACCCCTTCTTCTCCGTGTCTTCAAACAACAGGAACTGTACGGTTCTACTTTTCCTCCCGTCAAAATGGTATCCCAGATTCAATTTTAGATAGAGCAGGATTTAGCCAGTGATGATTTTTTTTTTGAGGGGGGGAGTGGGTGTTTGGGCGGGGGGGGAGGGGGGTACCCACCCAAACACCGCTGAATATTTAATATTCTCTGAAATGAGAACACCCCCCAGTCCCTACTTTTATATATTAGGACTAATCTGGCGCGAGCCGACATCGTTTTTGTTTACAAAACTTTTTTTTTTTTTTTTTTTTTGGGATTCAGGTAACACTGATCATTATTTCACAATACTAGAAACACACACACTGCCCTCCTCTTCTATTTTATACCATCTGATTTATTCTAATTAGGTATGTAAGAGTAAATAAAAACTTATATATATATATATATATATATATATATATATATATATATATATATATATATATATATATATAGTGGGCTGTATCCCTCCTCCTCCTCTTCGTTGACTTTTATCGCTAAATGAAGCATATAAATGACCTGAAAGCGGCGGCTGTCGCGTTAAATGAAATAAAATAAAGAACAATTATCCTCTCCTTTTTCTCCCCTCTCTGATCTGACGCTGAAAAGGAGTCCTGGAGAGATAAGGCGGATTGAATTCTCTCTGTTGTGCGGCAATAAAAAACGTCGAAGAGGAGGGGGCGGTGGGGGGTTTAGAGGGAGGGGGGCGTTAAACGCACCCCCCCACCCCCACCCCACCGCTATAATTTAAAATCATAATTTCCCTCCCCATTATATTCCTCTCAGATGCCGGGGTTTGTTTTGTGTGTGTGTGTGTTTTTACCAGTATTTATTCCAGAGAGTTTGTAACCGCAGTCAATTTCCGTGACTAAGTTGGATAATTACAGGTTGTCGCGAACAAACCTGAAAGCTGAAACAAAAGATTTGATTTGATATGAACGAATGTTTTTTTTCTTTTCTTTTCTTTTTTTTTTTCTCCTTAAATATATGACCGACTGCGCGGCTCCAGCTCTGAAAGTAATTATAAAAGCGTCGGTTCGGAGCTGAATTGGGACGCTTCAGGGGGCTGATGTAAAACTTGGGTTCAATGAGGTATCATCCTAATTTACAGCTACAGATAAGGGGGCTGAGTTTGTCATAAAATTTTAAAACATGAATTTAAAAAAGCCCCCCCCCCCCCCGCGCCCCCACCCCACACACACTTCCCTCCCCTACCACCATACTCCCGCCTCCTCCCTCCCTCCCCAGGACTGGATTGCACCCCGGGCAGAATAGCAGAGAACTGGAGCCGCTCCGCCATATGTTCTTGGCAGATAAGTAAATAATTTGAATGCACCATGTTTCTTTCTTTTAATTAATGCCACACTGCGAATGGGAGCCAAACTATTTGAGCCTCCACGAAGAAGGCTGAGCTGTCATCCAAATTGAACAAAAGAATCATAACAAACGCATTGACAATTAAAAAAAATAAATAAAAATAAACGCGGGTTCGATTCCCTCTCAAGTCCTGCTGTAAAATCCAAACTCCCGCACAAAAAAGGAAGAAGCGGGGGAAAAAAAGAAGTGGGGTTATTTAGCGCTGCACGCACGACGCGGACATGTTGAAAGGGAAAGTTAAGGAGAAAACACTCACACACACAGAGAGAAAGAAAGACAGAAATCCCATCGCATTCAGCTCGTGCCATTAAAGCTATAATTAAGCGGCTCCTTGAAGTGATTAAGCAGTCAAACGGGTCGGACGGGGCGGAATCCCTCCAGGGGGAGGCCTGTTGTTGTGAACTGTCAAACATCAAGAAAAAAAAAAACGGTTCATCCCAGGTGGGGTCACGTAAAAAAAAAAAAAAAAAAAAACCTTCACCGTTTACAGGCTGCAGAGCGCAACACGCCCGGACCTCGCTTCTGTAACAACACGAATCAGTATTAATGGAAAAAAAGAGAGAAAGAGAGAGAGAGGAGGTAGCAGGTAAATGCGGAGGTAATTAAGCCTTATTGAGAAAATGATTAGAGCTGCAGAAGCTGGACAGCTTAAACAACAGACAGAAACTGGAGAGGGACTGATCCTAATGCTGTTCTCACACCAACAAAGGGAATTTCGAAAAGTGGCTAATATTTAGGCATCAAATATTTTTACGACCGGTTAAACTCGAACAACATTAGCTAATATATTTTGATGAGATGTCCGACTTCAACCTTTCTGGAACTCAACAAATCAGTTCAGTCAGATAAGATCCCACAGTCCAACAGAGGATGAATGTACATATTTTATATAATGGCTAAAATGTGACTTTGATCAAAGTTAGGAACTGTCGGAAGACTTGGAAAAGTTTAGTGTCAAAACCTGCCGCCGCTTCTTAAGCTGACAGTCAAAGATCAGCGCATCTTAGCAGTGGTTGTGACACAGTTCGAATAAGTGTCATAAATTGTTCGATTTTAATTCTGTTCGGGGATTATAAATCTGTTTGTTGTTTCTTTTAAAGTGAAGGGTGAAATGAGCATATTTCGCAATTAGTCAGATTTGTATCTAATGTACTTGAAAAAATGAATTTCTATATTTTTCATTGAACTATGAAACGTGCATAATTCAAAGACAGGGATATTAATAATAAAAAGAATCCTCCACGCCCCACAAAAAAAAGAAGAGATTTCTGCAAATCACTATAAAAATTGCATTGGTTTGATTTTATCAGTCCATTGACAAACTTTCAATCATGTATCATAAAAAATATATATGCAGTCTTATGTTACATTGTATGTTATAATCTTATATATTTTTTTATTCCAATCTGGTAAGTGGTGTTTTTGTGTGTGTGTGTGTTTTATTTATTTATTTAAATTTTTTTTATTTTTTTTTTTCTGTAGTTGCCAACTTGATAATTATCTTACTTATTGTCTGAATAACCTACAAATGCAGGGCATTGACCTGGTTGAAGACAGATTGTCTTTATTCAAAAAGTCTTTGCTCAGCACTTGAACAAAGAGCCGGGGGTATCAACCTTTCAGATACAGGATCCTTTCCATAACATGACAGCTTTTAAATTACCATCTCAGATAGAAAATACACATAGAACTCCTTGAATTCAATTAGAAGATATCCTTAAAATGAAAAAAATAATTTAAAAATGAACTAAACCAATTTAAAAAAAAAACCAACTCCAATGAAATGATGTTTGGGACTATATTAGCACAGAAACACGTGGAGAATGTAAAAATTAAACATTTTGATCCCCCCATCTTAGTGTTTTGTCATCTTAAATTAGACCGTCTACTTTTATGTTTTGTTATTATTATTAATAATATTATTATTATTATAAAATATAAATAATAACGCCTGTATAAAAATCAGCCTATGAGTCTGGACTCATTCTAACTTTGCAAAAAAAAAAAAAAAAAAAAAAAAAAAGAAAGAAAAGAAAAGAAAAGAAAAAAGAAAAAGAAAAATTGGACTATTTAGGCCTATACAGGTATTTGATCTCTAATTGTGCCAGCCAATTTTTTTCTTTAAAAAAAAAAGAAAGTAGTAGCCTATATCAGAATCATCAACACAAATCAGCATATCATTGAAATGTACATAATAAATAAAGTTAAAGGCCTCCCTTTCTGGTTGCCATAAACGTTATAACATTTACATTTCTTACAGTTCTCTGCGCTCCGTCCTTCACATCCAACTCCAGCTCCTCTGCCCGGACAGGAACTTGTTGGATTTTTTTTTTTTTTTTTTTGATTTTTTTAAAAGTTTTTCGTCTTTTCCCCCATTTTTGCCACAAGTCCCCTTCGGATAACACTGTTCGTGCCTTTGTTTTGTAACTGGCCGCGCTGTCCGTAACATATTTACATGCATTTCTGTATTCAAATGACATTAAAAACATGGGTTGTGTGAGTGTGGGGTGTGTGGGCGTGTGTGTGTGTGTGTGTGTGGTTGGGGGGGTTGTGGGGGGGAGAAGAGTCTTGAGGGTTACATGGCGGTGGCGTGTGCGGATGAGTAGGGGTCTATCCCAGTCTTGGTCATACCTGGAAACAGTATGTAAGCCACCGGGGGCTGTAAACTGGACGCCGACCAGGCCGTGCAGTTGCACGGCACGACGTAGCCCGGGTTCGTGGGCGACGGGTGGGTGTGGGTGTGCTGGCTGGGGCACCCGAGGGTGCCAAACGCGCCGTTCTGGTATCCCAGCGAGGAGGCGTATGGCAAAGTGCTGGTGCTCAACGTGTGGGGCATCTCCTGGGTCATCTTCTGGATGGCGCTGGAGCTGAACTGGCTCGGGTCGAGGAAGGAGTAAGGGGCGGAGGTCGGGGGCAGGAACGCCCGGGCTTTCTCCGAGGAGCCCAGGAGAGAGTCGGCGGCCGACACGGGCAGTCCCTTCAAGTGGTCGGTGTCCCCGAGGTAAGGCAGCGGGAAGACGTAGCGGTCCTTCTTCAGCAGGTTCTTGGGCTTGCGCCTGGGTCGGTACTTGTAGTCGGGGTGTTCCTTCATGTGTTGCGCCCGCAGCCTCTTGGCCTCGTCGATGTACGGTCTCTTCTCAGACTCGGACAGCAGCTTCCACTCGGCTCCCAGCCTCTTGCTGATCTCAGAGTTGTGCATTTTGGGGTTTTCCTGAGCCATTTTCCTCCGCTGGCCCCGGGACCAGACCATGAACGCGTTCATGGGTCTCTTGATGTGATCAGCGGGTTTCGACATCTTTAAACTTCACTTCTTTCTCTGCTTTTTTTTTTCCTTTCCTTTTTTTTTATCCCCAGCGGTAATGACAAGGAAAAGTTCTTATGGGAAAGGAAGGGAAAGATGTTCACCTGCGTAAAAGCCAGGTAGCGGTCATGCCAGGATGTTCAGCGTCTCGGGGACGGATAAAGAGAAACGGAGCAAAAAAGAAAAAAAAAAAAAAAAAAAAAAAAGTACAAGAAAGATCCAGCGCCCGATCGGTTCTTCCCGAGGTGAAACACAGAAGCGGGATCTCTGCAGTCCGCTCAAAACTCTGTCAGACCTGCGGCATGGAGGAGGAAAAAACAGAAAGGGAAAAAGAAAACAACGTGCATGCAAGATGCGCACACGTTAAAAATCCACAAAGGTAACAGCAGCGTTCCGCATTCGGTTTGCACGAGTCATAAAAAAAAAAGTGTCCAGCCGTAATATTGTTGTTATTAGTAATAATAATATACACTTTTTCCCCGCTTTGCCCTCTATCACAGACTTTCTCTCTCTCTCTCTCTCCCTCTGTGAGGTTCGTCGTCAAGCACCTGGCTTGGAAATGAGCGGAAGAGCGTGAATACGAGCCAAAAGCGGTGAAGTTCAAAGGCTGGGCTGGTTTGCTTTCTGCACGCAATCTGACATAATCTGCAGGGCGTTCACTCACCAACCTGAACGCCCAATCAGCACCGAGACCGGCTCTTAGAGTACCTTCAGCAAAGAAAAGGGAGAAAATATAGGCTATGTACATTACAACATAAACAAAGACAGGGTGGTTGTAGAAGACAAAAAAAGGGGGGGCGGGGGGTATTGTACGTGGGGAGAGAGTGTGTGTGTGTGTGTGGGTGTGTGTGTGTGTGCAGGTTGTGAACACACACACACACACACACACACTGTGGGGGGTGAGGGGATGCTTCCTTGCTTCCATTTCTGGCAAACAGACATGAGCTTTCAGCACCTTTTCTAGTTAAAACACAACTTCAATCCGAAGAGGTGATGAGACTTTATAATTACGCGCTGACGTAATCAGTACAGTAAAAATAAAAGTTTTTCATTCCAAATTACACCGACATAGATCTGCCATCATGAAGTGCTGTCTCCTGTTTTCTAAGAACATTTTAAGTTATATATATATATATATATATATATATATATATATATATATATATATATATATATATATATATATATATATATATATATATATATATATATATATATATATATATATATATATGTATATCGCATTTCAATTGGACTGAGTTGGATTTATTACGTATGATTGGGGTGGGATTAACTGGACTAAATCAAATACTTGTGGATTTCACATTGTTTTATTTTAATGTAATAATTTGTGAAGGGTGAGGTTAGCTGAAGAAATAAAAATAACAATAGTAAAATAAATAAATAATGATAAAAAAACACCGATAAAATAAATTGAAAAGAAAAATCCGTGGGCTGTATTTTACCTTTAGGGCACTTAAGTTCAACTTGTACCTTTGCTCTCTTTTTCCTCACTGGGAAAGGCCGTTTTCACAAAATCTCTCAACTAAAGAAAAAAAAAATCTTCACACATATATATATATGACATATTTGCCTTCGAGAAAAACATTCCACATAAAGCTACTAGGAAAGGAGAATAGCATTTCTTTGTAGTTTCTAAAATACGGCGTGCCCAACAAACAAGCGCGTGCTTGCAGGTGATAAATAGGCCCGGCTGGACATCACGCGCTCCCCCCTCATTCCGCGTGTACTTCTAGACACTGGGAAAGTTCGAGTGACGGAACTACGAACAGCCAGAAAGTGTGACGTCAAAATCACAGCGCCGTCAGAAAAGGCACCGTGGTGTGTTTAATTGTTGCATCTTTGACGTCCCGCGTTGACAGTGTGGTTTTAAGCAGGAGGGAGGGAAGAGAGGGAGGGGGTCGTTTTAACATGCTAATTTTTAAACGAGGGTAGTTGCCTAATAGCCCCCCGGCTAATGTGGGCCTGTGTGATGTATGATTATTTCAGCTGTGATTATTAAACGACGAAGAACCTTTTTTTGCCTCCCTCCATCGCCCTTACACATATGTTAAGAGAGTTATTAAAATGAGAAAGTTGTTCTTACAGTACGATACTTTTGTTCATTTATTTAAGGCGGTCTTTGGTCCATTTTTTTCCTTTGGTAATGCGATTTACCGGAGCATTCTGTCCGAAGACAAAAAAAAAAAAAAAAAAAAAAAAAAAAGAAAAAATAGCTCAAACAGCGTTTGTCCAGATAACAATTCTAAAATTCCCATTTACAAATCTATATAAAAATGTGGCAGAAAAGGTTTTACAAAGTTGCGTATATATTTTCATTTATTGCACTATAAAACATCATTTTAAAGGGTGTTAAATATTAACAATTAAAATTATTCAAATGTTAATCAGACACTAGCTTATTTTAATCCTAATATTAGTGACTGATACATCCTAACTAACGTTTTGAATCTGGGTTAAAATGTTGGTTGGATCACCTGAGATTTGCAGAGTTCACCGGAGAATGAGAAGGCAGACATGTTTATGTATGGAGCTATAAATTTATTAATAATGTAAAAATAAATAAATGAATAAATAAATTTTGGCATTATGAGTATGGTTTAGTGTTTAACAACAGCGCTAATGCTATAGTCAATAATGCTATTGAGTTGGACGTTGTTGGCAGTGGATGGACCATCTTGGCTTGACAGGGAAAATGTTCACATGCCACACTGTTGCAATAGATATTTAAAAAGTTGCTACTTGAGTAATATTTTCTAACTTTATTATTATTATTATTATTATTATTATTATTATTATTATTATTATTTTAGTTTTTACACGAGAGGACGAATCAGGCAAGAAAACGTGATCTTAATAATTAGCAAGAATTATAGCTACAGTCACAGCCTTTCTGATGTGCAGATACGTGTTAACGGTTTTTACACGTATTTTATTGGTTAAATCCTACATGTCCGTTTTGTCAGTGTACCTCATCATTAATAACATTCTCTTATTAACATTGTTGTCTTAAGGTCCCGATTTTATTTTTTTTTGTGTGTGTTTTGTTTTTGATGTTGGACCGAATGATACCTGCCTAATTGTTCAGTATTTTTCTTCTGGTTCTTTAACCTCCTTCTGGTGTTGCTATTATCTCCGTATTTTAAGCCCATCTGTGTCTCTTTCTCACGCCCTCTCCCTCTACATCTCTTCTCATGCGCATGCGTCAGTCGGCAGCTGCTTGCAGGAAGATTTCCATCATATTTGTTGTGGCAAAACCTTGAAACAGGTCTAATTGTGGAAAAAAAAAGCCAGCGGAAAAAGAGGGGAAAAATGATCCTCTTCATCCAGACTCACAGAACAATCAGCTGAGGATACCTCTATTTTATTTTATTTTTTAATTTTTTGTCTGCCAAAAGCAAATTAAACATCTCCTCCAGTCCTACCAATCGGCTGTCGCTATGTTCATCTGCAACCACGAGGTAGTATATGTATATATGCTGCATGTTTTGCACTGTAAATTCCGAGTCGCCTTGAAGTTTTAAATTGCGTTATGCTATCTTACGCAGACATGTGGCGTTCGGGCGCGCGCATACCCACACCGGCTTATAGACTTCATTTGAGATGGGTGAGTCAGATAACGGGGGAATTATTTTAGGGGCTCAGCCTCCCCACTCACGGGGGAGCAGTCGGCTATGTTTCTTATTCAAACACTGATTGTCTCATAAACGCGCGCCTGAAAGTTCCCTCGACAATTTAACGGGGTAATGAGAAATGCAATAGGTTTTGATTTTCGTCGAGGAGCGAGATGATTATTGGCTACCGCATTTTCTCTCTTTGGCGTCGCCCGGGTTTCACATGCGCTCAGTTATAGTCTGCAGTAAACACGTGGGAAAATATAATGACCGAGCTAGCTGCGTCGTTTAACAATACCCACCTGCAGTGTCCAAACTTGAGGTCATTTGAAATTTGTTCACCGTCGGAGGGAAAAGAAATAAGAAAAGTATCAGTTTTAGGCCCATAAAGTAGTTTGGGAACATAGGATTTGTTGGCTGTCTGTAACCAATGTATTACTGATATAAACAGCCGTTTTAAGTTACACACTAAAGAGCGCGCGGGAAAGACGGGGAAACGTGCGCGCGCATGGTCGTAGAAAAACAAACAAACAAACAAAAAAAATCCCCTCGCGATTATCTCCGGACACTTGTCCGTCCATCAGGAGAGAGAGCGGGGAGCGGCCTGACACGAAGAGCCTGTTAGTCGACTCGGGCCCCCGCAGAGCTCCGAGGTAAGCTCCGGCTGCTGGAGCTGGCCATGGTGCTGAAGCGGTAAGATAGTTTCTTCACTGCGATCCCGCGTTGTCCCCCTTTATAAATAAATAAATAAATAAATAAATAAATAAATAAATAAAAATAATAATAATAATAATAATAATAATAATAATAATAATAATAATAATAATAACTCCAGCTAAAAGCTCCGGTTGACATTTCAATGCCTTTCATTGGACTTTCATCCTGTTTGGCGGTTCACTGTCACGAAAATAAATAAAATGTCATAAGCGGGGACAACATGAGTGATGTACAACTTTCCATTCTCGAAGAGCTACTTTCGAATGTACAGTGTTTTATGCTATTAGAATTAAGTTGGAAGCACTAAAACATTCACACACCTTTTTTTTTTTTTTTTTTTTTTTCTGGTTCTGGCTTTTTCGGGTTCTGTGAGAACAAAAGTGGATTGCAAATGTGAAGAAGAGTAAGAATTCTTCCCTTTCTTTTAACAAAATAAAAAAATGTCAAAGATTCTTCCCCTGGTTTTATGTGTAAATACAGAGTTTGTATCCACACCGTTTCACTGTAACATCGTCCTGCTTTAAGGTAAGCCGTCAAGTCAGCATCACGTGCTTTGGAGGTTTTCTTCCAACTTACCCAGAATCCCTGTTGAAGATCCCCGTAGCATGATGCTACCACCGTCTTTCTATGTGCTCTAATTCTCTCTCTGTCTCTCTCTCTCTCTCTCTAACACACACACCCACGCCCAACCACGCACACACACACACACACACAGTGTTTTGTAGACCAAAATGACGCATTTTGGTCAGATCTCTGTCTGGTTATTTATGTCAAATTTTAAACATGATGTGTCCTTTAACAATGGACACTGGTTTTCAGTGTCACTCTCCTACACTGAAAAAGGAGAACAGCTGATCCGACTTAAACATATTGTGTTAATATGCTACAAGGAACCCAATGAAGTTCATGTAAGTTACTATATGACGTTTATTAAGTTGTCGAGTAAAATTGACATTAATAAAGTAAGTTTGACAAACTTCATTGAATTACTTGGGACCAAGTTGGAGTTCAAGCCCAAGTTTTTCAGGAGCCAAACATAAATGCTGAGCATTAAGAATTGTTGTTCAATTGAGATCTTTTCCCACCTCAGCCGATTCCGTGAGGGTTGGATGCTTATCGTATCGTTTATCATTTATCGCGATACATTTCCTGTCAGAATTTTGATTTACTGTCGTCACAATAAATTCCAATCAATGATGTTTAAAACTTGGGGGTGCTGTGGTGGCGCAGGGGCAAAGCACGACCCACGTATTGATGCCTTAGTCCTTGTGGCGGTGGTTGCAGGTTCAATTCCCAGCCAGTCTTTCCCCTCTCTCATTACCCTGTTTCTTGTCAAACTACTTCCAAATAAAGGCCACTAGAGCCAACAAAACCTTTTGAAAAAAGATGTTTAAAATTGTCTCTGTTTTTGAGACAGTTTTACTATTTTTCTCCACTGTTTTCCCAATAAAAGTGTCAATAAGTCAGAAAACACAGTTACCGTGCGCAACTCCATGACACAAATCTCACTTCTTTACGCAGTAGGAATGGGAATGTTTCTCAAGAGCATTGTTTGTGTTTATGGGACTATAATTGCTGTGACACACAGTCACAGTCATACAGTTACCTAAAGAAGATGAAATAAATAGTTCTTATCACTTTTATCACAACAGTACTGCAAAACATTGTGATAAAACTGAATGTTAAAAAGCCAAACAATCTGATGTTAGCTTGCTTTGACATGCTATATGGAGTACCAGTTAATTTGTCAGTGCCATTAAAGCATTTGATTGAACCAGTATTAAGCAATACACAGTATCTACAGGTTTTCATTTAATGGTTTCTGTGAAATTATTAAATGAAGTAAAACATGCAAACAGTTTGTGAGCTTTAGCATAAACCTCTAGTCTTTATTCAACAGAAACTCTTATGGTAAATTCATTTGTTGCTTCCTAAAACAAATGAAACAGTGAAGTGAGAGGAAAGCTCAAGGTGAAGTTACCCATATGCGTATGTGGGCGTGGGTGTGTGTGGGTGTGTGTGTGTGTGTGCGCGTGTGTGTGTGTGTGTGAGTATGTGTGTGTGGGCAGAGCTCAGTCAGACTCATCTCTGTTGTTCTAATAGTGTTTAACACAAACATGCTCCCCTTTTCTCTGGAAGCAATTAGAAAACCCATATTCTGCTCACAATGCCGCAGACCTTCTGACAGGATCCCTTTTCAGGCTCCATTCACCGACACCGAGAAGCAATCAGAAACAGCAATAAGCCGCTTCCGAGCCGCATTTCCAACACGTGGCACTATATTATACCAGGGATTCGTGTGCATCGCATCTTTGTGATTGGAACGCTTTTCCTCAGCATGATAGTGAAATCAGACCTGAATAAAATTAAAAAAATAAATAAATAAAAAAAATTAAAAAAATTGGCTTAACTTGAGCTGCTCTCCCTTTTCTTCCACAGCGCCGGATAACAGAGCAGAGAGCGAGCGGGAGAAGAAAAGTAAGCAGAGGTTCAAGGCATCAGGTAATAATGAAAGGAGCAGGCCAGCGCTTCAAAGACCGCGAGGTCCGCGTCGCCACAATTATACAATACAATTAGGATTAAAGGGGCCAAAACAGAGATAACAGAAGATGGGGATAAATTATCACACAAGGAAAGATGTGACTCTCTCCTGACCTTCATTAAGACAGGGGAGGGGGGGGGGGGAAATCTCATTTACAGCCCGCCTTTCCTTGCAGGGGGATTTCAGCTTTACACATGAGACCGACTCAGAAGATAACATTTGTTTAATGTGAAGTTAAGCTGGAGCCGCTATCAAACGCCAACCAAACAGGTGCGTTGAAAATGCGCCGGACGTACCGAGAATATTACCGTCATTCGTAAACGTGCTGAAACTCACTCGGCAGCAACAACCACGTTGTTTTTTTATCCAGATTTTAACGGATTGCTGTGAGATCTATGAACGTAGCTCTATGACGTTTCCTAGTGGCCACATTCAGTCACAAGACGATCCGGCGTTCAAGACGGGGTGTTTTCTGTTTCATCTACAGCTGAAGTCTGATTTTAAACTCCATCCTCTTTACTTCAGAATACTCATACAGAGCACACAGATGAGCTTCAGCTGCTTTTACACGTTAAACTCCCAAAAACAGATGACATCAAATCAAATTAGCATGAAATTAAACTAAATGACAGCAGTAATGAAAGTGCAAAACTCTAACTCTGGGTTGAAAGGGAGATCATGAGCAAGACAAAAACAAAAAGTGCAAGTAAAGTTATTCAATTAAGATTCAAACATACTTTATTAATGACGAAGAGAAATAAAATGGTATAGCTCATTTTATCCAAGGTTCTAAAAATAGTCATGATAGATTCGGATGGTTGTAAGCGGGAAGGATATTTCCTGTAGCAGTCTGTATTACAGTGGCCCTGTAGAATCCTCTGCCTGAAGACACTGTCGTAAAGCAGTTTCATGAAGAGGATGCTCAGAGTTGTTTGCAATTTCCCAGCCTACTTTCTCCCATTATCTGGTCCCTGGTTTTGATTCTGCTGCCCCCAAAAAGTGAAGGCTGAAAATATTACAGTCTCCATGACAGCAGATGTATCTAAGATGATACATCTGCTGTATCTAAGTATACAGCAGGTATCTAAGTAGATATAAGGACAATATCAAATGAAGGCGTAATCAAACTTCATATATCCTGTGTATTGGTCTACTGAGGATGAGACACAATTTGTTTCTTATATTTTGAGAAATATTTTGTAATTACTCTGGTTTTCACAGAGTAAAGATTTCACCAATCACAACCTGGGTTTAATCAGCTTAGAGAATTTCATTCAAGGTTGGACTAATCCTCGTGCTGCAGTAGCATATTACTGTGACATGCAAAACGGACACTGAAATGATCAACGTTTGTGTTTTCAGAAACAGAATAAACCTCAAACTGTGTAGAAATATCCACTGCAGGTTAGATCAGCTGAAATATTTCAGATTTTTAAGTAGATATAATAAATGTGATTCAGATTCATTAGAAAAAAAAAATAAAGAAGACAATAAACAAACACAATAAAGAAGAATTTCATGTTAGAGCCAATAAGCAGAAGCCGATAGTAGGATCCTAACTGTGACTCTGAAATGCTGACACACACACAAACACACCCCAACACACACTCAGGGTTTAAAGTGATGAAAGCTTCACTGCTTTTCCAACAAAGTGTTCCTGGTGAGTTCAACAACCTGCCTTTGTGTCCAACTGCATCAAAACAACAAGGGAACTCAAGAACTACTTCCGCTCTTACTTCAAATTAAGAGCATCACAAATAAACACAGAGTGAAGCTTAAAGCACATTTAAAGAGGCAGTGTTATTTGTTTTCCAGGCACTTACTGCCATTTCCAGCACAATTATGTAACTATGTTACTTTCATTTGTTATAAAAAAAAAAGCGCTACATATATCAAATACAACAAAATTAATTGGACTTTGTAGTTGAACACCTTGAAATTTGTCTCTTTAAAAACTTTCTGAAACTCCGCCTTGAGGAAGTCATAACAACATCACTTCTTTATCAACCTTTTAAGAACAATTTTAACAGAGTTGCTCTGAGCAGTAGCTCCTACAATGAGCTCAGCAGTTCCACCAAGTGTTTGCTAACTGCTGCTGGCTAGTCTGAAGGATCTCAGTGGGGGAGCTGCAGGACAGTTCTGCACGGTGAGGAAGAAGTTTGGGAACTTGGAAACTGCACCTATGTCCTTGAAGGCGGAGCTACCTCCACCCAGGTGCTCTGCACAGCTGATTGTTTCAAACATGCATGTAGGAATCAAAGCAACACTCCAGGAATGTTTTTGATGAAGTCTGCCTCCAGGATGAAGAGAAGCCCACAGCATGCTGCTGCCACCAACATGTCTTGCTTAGAGGATGTCGTACATCCTTTTTCTGCGTGGAACAACAAAGCTGAGTTTTGGTCTCTTCTGCTGTGTCGTGTTTTGAAGGAAAGTGTAAACCCGACTTCTCGTCTCTGTCCTTAAACAAAAACTTTTTCTCTCTGCTCTTCTGGAAAAGGTTTTGAATGTTGCATCATCACCTGAGCCTGGATCCCTGTTACCATGGATCTCTCCTCTGACTGCTGCTCTGATGAAGTCAAGTTTATTTGTGTCACGATTCAGCAACAAGGCAGCTCAAAGTGCTTTACACCCCAAAAACGTCAGTTATGAGTTATGAAACAAGCAAGAAACATTACATTCTCTCAAATGCCATCATCAAAATCATCGAGCAAATACACATCAAATGTATTCATCGATGTTCCAGTTAGGGTTTTTAGACTTGATTTAAATGAACTCAGTGTTTCAGCAGCTTTGCAGTTTCCTGGAAGTTTGTTTCAGATTAGAGGAGCATGAAAACTGAAAGCTGATTCATTTAACTTTCTTCTCCTTCAGTCTGGTTGGTCATGTTTTAGTAGTTCTAATAGGTTTATCAAACACCTCCATCTTTACCGAGGGAAAATGAAAGACTTTTTTTTTTTTTTTAGTTTTGCTGTATTACATCCGAATAAAGGAAGCATAATAACACAAACACGGCACACCTTTCAGATTTTTATTTGCTTGTAAAAACTTGAAAACCATCTATTTTCCTTATTCACCCTCCCAACTATGTACTCTTTCTGTGTGGGTGTGTCTAAGAAATCACATTTTAATACAGTGAATTTATTTTTTAGTGGAAGTGTAAAAAAAAAAGTCAGAGGACTACACATATATTTTTTAAAACACCTGATCTGCCAGATTCTCTGTGTCAGGCCTGAGTAGAAATATGCTCATAAAAATAAAACAACAAGTGTGGTTTATTCCAGTGTTACTATTAATATTGGTGTGAGGATGTTTAAGACCGTCTTTGAGGCTCTTTTATGGGGAGATCAATACAAAAATAATTTAATCTTCATTAAATATGAGCTTCCACGCCCTGGAAACCAATTCAGTCCAATTATTAAAAACATTGTCCTTCATAAAAAGGTCCGCATAAAAACTTTTCCCTGTAATTAAGGAGGACCACCAGAGCCTGGCCACGCAGCTCCACAGACAAATTACATCCGCTGATGAGAAACGGCTCCCAGCTGTAATGAGTCCATGTAAACGTGTCAGAAGTGTTATCACCAACGTTTGAGTTAGAAGGTTGTAAACAGGAGCTGCTTAATGTGACAGAGTCCGCGGACCTAACACCGCTTCCTGGGAGCTTTTTACTCATCCTAAATAAACGTGACACGACCTCAGAATGACGGTTTTCATGCTGGAATCGGCTCGCCGTCATCATGAAGCAGGTTTGCTGCTGATCTGAAAAAGAATTCTCACTTCTCTTCAATGTTGGGTTTTTTTACAAAGCGGGGTTCTGCGGAGAGATTGTGAGCAGCCAATATGTTTTCTCCACAGGTTATTAGGGCTGAAACAAGGTTATTAGTCACCACTTCTTATCAAAGTGAAAGAAGTGGTGCCCTACATAACTGCTGCCAGCTGGTGATTAATCAGGTAAATTATTATCAGCCCGAGATATAAAGTAAATCATTTAAAGGAGCAGTAATATGTAAAATCAACGTATTTTTTAATTTTTAAATATTTTTTACAGCTTTACATCATGCTATAATGTTATTCCCTCATCAAACACATACCTGGAGTGTTGCCTTTGAGAAATCCTTTAATCTCCCATGGCAACCATTCAGTTGTGCAAAAAGCCTGGGTGGACCTAGCTCCGCCTTCAATGTGCAGCTCCTCCTCTGAGCTCCAGTTTTCAAGCCTCCTTCTCACAGAGCAGCCCCTCCCCCTCGACTCCTTCAGACTAGCCAACAGCAATTGGCAAACGGCATCTGCATCTCATTACAGGAGCTACTTCACTGGTAAAAACGTTGCTATTGGTTAAAAAGGGGGCATGTTGTGATGACTTCCTGAAGGCGGAGTTTCAGAAAGAGAGCAGGAGTTTTTAAAGCGACAGAGGCCCAATTAAAATTAATTAAGTAAAATTTATTTTAAGTCATGTGATTTATACAGCATTTTATAACAACATAAGTAAGCACTTGATTGTGCTATAAAATGATTCTATGTGCCTGGATAATACATGACACCGCCCCTTTAAAATCCAAAATCAAATGTGAAAAAAAAGAAGCGATTTTTTTCTTTTAGGCTGCACCGCTAGGCTCTCGGTCTGGTGACTGTTTGGTCCACTTTCTATTAGTCGTATTTGCAAACCCTAACAACGTGAGTTGTGAAAGACGGATGCCAAAACGTCAAGTCAGTGCAGATTGAGCCACACAAATGGGCCGTAATGAAGAGAAGATACTCCATGTGTCAGAATGAAGAAGAGGGAGGGAAAATAAAATACAATTTCACTAATCTGCAGCAGTGACTGATTAATTTCAGTCAAATGATCAGTTTTTTTAACCGAGTGTCTCATGAGGGAGGCGGGTCAAACGGCCCCTCCTCTCTGAGCGCCCGCTGGAGACGACTTCAGGAAGTCTTCACCGTACATCCGGCTTTGATGTGTCTAAAGTGTCCTAATCGGAAAATAAATGTCTTCGAGTGTTCTTTCTTTTCCTCCCTCCCTCCCCTCATCCTCCTCATCATCTTCTTCTTCCTCACATTTCATTTAAACCACATCACACATTTGATTATCTTCCCTGACATTTCATCCTGGAAGCTTTTAATTGATTCAGAGTTACAGGATGCATTTGTTTTATGTTTTTTTTCTTAACTTTCCTACAAGTTCCAACCACCTGCTTCTGTCTTCCTCACCTTCCTGCTGAGCAAAAGTCTCTCTCTCTCTCTCTCTCTCTCTCTGCTTCTCTCGGGTTTTGTGCATTCTCCTGTGAGATGTGCGATAGCTGTTTATTCACAAGCAAACAAAACTTGAAAAGAGGGTTATAGCCTCGAGCTGAAACTCTGCAGGGGTGGACGGAGATTGAAATTGGTCCGACTCTTCTCTCTCTCCCTCGCTCTCTCTCGAGTTGAGGGTCCATTGTCGAGTGTCAAACAAAAGGGTTTTTATCAGAGGCTCCTAATGTAACCCCCTCCCTTCACCCTCTTGGCCACCAACTCGTTCTTCTCTTCCTCTCTTTTCTCATTCATTTATTCCACTGTGTGTGGAAATAGGCTGGGCAACAATTAATTTCAGAGCGAATTCAGCCAGGATCTATTACCCCCCCTTCACCCCCCCACCCCTGCCTCTATTGCTCTAATGGAAATCTATTTCACTTCTCTTTTGTGTCCAATATAATTTAATGCCCATTTTATTAATGGCCTGAAATAATTACGGGAGGCTTTTGTGATTCTTGAGTATGTTTCATTTAATTGTGTAATAAATGTCTAATCAGAGCTCCCATCTGAAGCCATTATGGCATTAAAATTAACAATTACGCCACAAATGTCTTGGTGAATGCGTCGGGGTCTATAGAAATCGTCGCTGATAACAAGACACATATAAATCATTCATGAGAATTTCTTTCTTTCTTTTTTTCCCCCCTTTTTCTTTTTGCAGAGAAAAGCGGCGCGAGAGATAGCGGGATGGGAGGGAGAGAAAGTAGAAAAAAAGATGGGAGAAGAAAAGAGGAGAAGAAAGAGGCTGAGTTTTCTTTATTCCATTGAAAAACGGGGATGGCCAGAAGATAGGGCATTCTAAAACTGTGTCACCCTCTCCAGTGCCTTTCTCTTCCCCTCCACCCCCTTCTCCCCTTTTTCTCTCTCTATCTCCCTTTAATTTGCCTCCCTCTTTATTTTTGAAGTGACAGATTTCACTTTGGGAATTCATTAACCGTTAACTTGAGCGATAAAGTATCTATCAGGCCCCCTCGGCCCGGTTCCCCTCGCTAAGCCGCGTGGCGCTCCGGTTCGACGTTGTGGGTGACCGAAGGCAATTAAAGAGGCTTCACACTCCCTCACTCACCCGACGACACTCTTCTGCGCGAGAACGGGTGGGGGGAAGGCAGAAAGGCTGCTCAACGCACCAGCGAGAATTGTTTTCTTAGTGGCCAAGTATACAAATTTCATGGTATGGGGGGGAGAAACTCCGTCTACCACAAAGACCCCCTTGTCAGTTCCTCTGTGTCATCTTCATGCTAACGTAGCACAATTGGTTTTGGTGAATCTAATCGAATAGTGTAAAGTTTTGACCCTCTTTGTTCTCTACTGTGATGGACCTTAGTGCAGCCAGTGCCTTACTAGGCATTTGACGTGTAACCTTAATGAGAGTCTAGATTCATCAGAACAACCGATGGTCTTCTGAGAGCCGTAGCAAAAATCCACAGCATCCAAAACCAGAGGGAATAGTTGAGAAAACATGCAGGGCCTTGACCAGAAATGTCTGATGTAACAGCAAATGAAGAACCTATTTCTTTCAACTTTTTACAAAAACAAGGCTTCAGAACCTTAAAGTTGATTTGGAACTATTTCCATCTGTTAAAGAAACGTGTGTGAGCAGAGCAACAAAACTGGTTCTGTCCCAGGGATCCACATCCTGCCGAACTAAACTGGTTTAGTGCAGATTAACTCAATGTAGTCACTAGACAGATTTTATAAAACAGTTAAATCATTTAAAAAATAAAAAAAAAAGGCACTGGCTGACACAAAGTCAAAGAATGCTAACAGCTGAATGTGAAAGATGCTGAAGAAAGAGACACTGAAGAATGAAATCTCTCCGTTCTGAGTCACGCAAATGAAAATGGGACAAGACAGAAACCGTCCACCACCACCATCCTCTACATCCTGAAGGCAGCTGGTAAGGTCCTCACCATGCCATTAAGACATAAAAACACTCAATTAATTTCATTATCTGAAGGTATTCAACAAATTTCAGTCTTCACAAATTCTCCAGAAGCACGGTTTGGAGAGACAAAAACAGAGGCCGTCGGAAACATTTTTGTGAAGTAAAGGATGCCATCATTGTGGATGTAAGAGCCATTACACCTCAGAGTGAATGAAAGACCCGACGGAGTTAGCAAATAAACCGATTCACTGCAAAGGGCTCAGTTAGAAAGAAGCGCTTTGTTGGAAAGCATGCCAAAGATTTCTTTTACCAATAAAAGAAACAGTTCTGGATCTTTCTTTGAAGAAAAATAACACAAGGCACAGTTTTCAAAACTTCTCGCAACCTTGACAAACCAAAGGCAAAGCTTTTCGCTTTGATTGGTAAAATGTCTCAGTCAAATTTCAAGTGACTTGAATTATGTTGTCGCATTGATATTGCAGCAGAAATGTCGAATAAAAGCCAGAAACAAGTGGTAAAAATGTGTTTCTTGGAGATTTGCCAATCTAAAAACAATGATATACCTGTTAAAAGCTACATAGCTGCACATACAAAACCATTACACTGAACCCCAAAGAAAACCTCCTGATTATCCCACCAGATATTGATTTCTGAACTCATCCTGAGTTAAAACATTAGTATTGCTGTTCCTAAAAGAATATGAACTTGTTTGATTTGCATTATTTGAGGACTGAAAGCTCTGCATCTTTTTTTTTTTTTTTTTTTTTGTTCTTTTGACCATTTCTCATTTTCTGCCAATAAATACTTAATCTTTGCTCTGTATTTCAGAGACATGTTGTCAGTAGTTCATAGAATAAAAGAACAATGTTCATTTTATTCAAACATTAACCTATAAAAAGTCAAATCAGATAAACTGATCATGTTACGTGGTCTCTTAATGTTTTCCAGAGCTGGATGTAAAGTTATACGTAGCTTGACAGATAGCTAACTAGCTACATAGATAGCTAGCTTATAGCTTCTCTGCAGAAAATATATCTGTGACGTACTGCAGATCTAAAACATGAAAACTGATTTGAACAATTGTAGTTTTAATAAAACAGGCATACTGTTTTCAAATTTTTGGGGGATATTGTTTTTATTTTTTGGGTTAGAAAATGTATTTAAGTCTAAGCTCAGTGACATGAATGGGACAGATCAGTCTCTGTTCTGCAGGGTTTGCTGTACTAATCAATGGGGAAGAGGCAGATACATGTGGACTTCAGTCAAAGTTCAAAGTTCCTGGATGTTTGTGGTTCTGTACATTATGAAATTCAGGTGAATGCACAAACCTGGTTAATAAAGGAGAAATTACGCTTCAGAATTTTTAATTTTTGGAATTTTAAGAAGATTTTATTTGTTGCCCTAAAAGACAAACAAGAGTAAATCTGGTCAGAAGTGGCTCTTGTGTTTGAACTCTCCTGTGAGTCATGACCTTTACCCTTTACTGAAACAGGCCAGACCTGCAGTGCTTTAGATGTTCTAGAACTTCTAGAGAAAAAGTCTGTAAAAAACTAACATCCTTAAAACTATATTAGAAAAGCCTGAAGTTCAAATGGGCTTTCTTCTACCATGACATTGTCTGTCTGAACAGAAATACAACACTGAAGTTATAAGATATAAGACTTTGTAAATTGCTTGCACAACCCGATCTTTTCACGACACAAGAGAGAAGAACACAGAAACCCGCTTTAAGACGAGCGGTGGAGGGGAAATGCCAAACTGTGCAGAAATCGCTCCATCCAGCTCAGCTCTTTTCTGCTTCCCTTTGACCAAAACCATTTGAATATTCCTTTTAACTGTGCCGCAAATTAACCTTGGCATTTTCACAAAGACACAGGCGTCTTTGTGATCATGCCTCGCACCTTTTACCCCTCCTCTTCTTCCAGTCCATTTAACTCCGAGCTCCAGATTTCATGGTCAATTTTATCTCACTTTCTCTCAAAGAGACGATCATCAATTCTTCACAAGTTTCCATGTCCCCTTTCTCTGCAGATCCACTGCGAAATTGTCCATTCAGCTTATTAAATAACTGTGACTGCTATAAATTTCCGGCAACAACCGGGCCTTTAAAACTGCGTTTGAAAAGCTGACGCCCCCCAGCAGTAATTAGTCTTCATCTTTTGTTTATGGCTGCTTTATCCGCAAATCACACACTTCTTTTCATTCTTTATTTATCCTCCCTGATTCGTCGCCTTCATCACGGGGAAACAGAAACAGGTGAGACAGTGTATGGACACAGCCGCCACACTTTTTGAGCTCCGACAGACTAACTGTGGTCTGGATGCTAACCTTAGAAAAACAGTGTTTTTTTACAGTGTTTTTTTGTGTGCGTGTGTTTATTTTATTTTAATGTTCTTACTCAGAGTACGCCTTTGATGCCAGTTACAAAAATAGTGTCTTCAGTCAGAGACGTCTTAAAATTCGCAGTAGCACAGACTGCTACAGGAGAGCCTTCATGTCCACAGCCATCTACAAATAACTCTGAAGAATCTTTTTGAAACGTTCAATCTGATTTATGAACAGACAGTGAGATATAATGTGACTTTAAATCATCTGGGATCAAAAGTGCATTGTGTGGATCACTTCTAAGTTTTTGTGCGCATCAAAAGGCGGGTTTTGGATGCTTTTAGAGTTCTTACTCTTTAATAGTGGACAGAGTAATTAAGATAAAAGGGAGGTCTTTATGACATTTAGACACAGTCTAAGTCTTTTTCTTTGTCTTGTAAGACACCATGAGCTCTAACTGGAGACCAGTGCACATCATCCGTCGGCTGAGAGGCTAAATGAGGGATCCCTAGACTCCAGGATTACCCTATTATTGAGGAGACGTTCCGCTAAGCCTCCACCGCTGACACATATTCCTGTTCTGTGGCCTATTCACTTTGAAATATGTCTTGTCAGGGAGGCTTACGGAAATCTACATAATCCTTTATCATCACAATTAAAGATACCACTGAACAATAAAATTGCTTGCTCTCTGGTTTGTTTCATTTTGCTTTGAAAAAAAAAAACACAACAAAAACGGGGCGAGGGAAATGTTGCTACTGAAGGTTGCAGAAGGTTGGGAGAAAAGAAATAATAATAATAATAATAACATTGCTTATTTTACGTTTTCAGAGGTTAAAGAGAAACTAAAGTGGAAACACCCCAGTCATTTGTTTTTACACTTAGAACAGAAAATATCATTAGAAGGTTTATTTTACTAAATACTGTCTATTGGTTGGGTAAATAACTTCATTCCAACCCCGGTTGACATGATGTTAATTTATCTGACCTGGTTTTATAACCACAGAATGACCCAGTCAGACACTGGACATGCAGTATTTCACTGTTCAGCTCCCCATCAGTCCGGTCCAAACAAAGCACAGAAATTCATCTACAGGACATAAAACTCACCCAGTGCTTTCTGTCAGTGGTGAAGAACTGCAGTCTGTGTTTATGTTTTGCTTGAAGTAGATTTTAAAAGAGCAGCTCATCATGTTTTTTTTAATGCTGTTCTGCTCTGTTATGAATCCGACGTAATTTAAAATCTCTTAGAAATGTCATTAAACTAAAACAAACAAACAAAAAAAGTAGCTTTATTAACAGTCTGTGGTTATTAATATTCTGCATCACAGTATGAAGTGGTGCGCTATGAATTGTTTTCCTTGCAAAGCATAATAAAGCTTTAGTAAAGAAGCTGAACTAACGTTGGGTTGGACTGATCCAAAATGTTTTCCTCTTTGGATCCAAAGATTCAAACAACAAAACAATTTAAAGCTCACCAGCAAGTCCCATTCTGAATGACTAACAACAACCCCCCCCCCCAAAAAAAAAACAAAAAAAACAGGAAATTGGAGTGGCATAGTCAAAGTCTGGATGTAAATTCTATTGATAGGTTATGGAATTAAAACAATTCTGCAAGGAAGAGTTTTTTAACATCCCTTCTAACTGGTGGAAGGGCTCATTCACAGCAGCCCTGTTTAATCCGCTTTAATGGAACTCTGTTTGCTTTGGAAGGTGTGAATGAATCGAACTCTGGTCCACCTACAGACCCAGGTATCAGTTCAGTTAAAATGAGCTCTGGTGCTTTTTGAATGCATACGTGAGCGTCAAACCGAGTGGAGACTGCTCCACCAGCAGGAAGTGGACTACAGCACAGGGCATTCTGGGTAAATGCAACCAAAACAACCAAAACAAACACACTAGTCCAGCGCTAGTGGGACAAATGACTCGTGGTTTTTTACCACAGACAAAAGAGAAATGCTAAAAACTCACACAGCTGCTTTTGTGTTTACATTTTGTGAAGATGGAGGACGTACTCAGTGTCTTCCTCTGAGGTTTTTGTGTCAATTTCCTCTGTGGTTCCTGTTGCAGCACCACCTCAGGCGAGGGGTTGAACAGGCAGGTTAGTTTCACAGTGCAGCATGAAAGAGAATCACATCAGCTGAAAATGGAACAAATGTTGCCCTAAAAGACTCTTATTGCAAATGCATGATGGCTGTTTCAGAGTCACTACCAGTTATTAGAAGTGATACAATGTTGGTGGTGATATGTAAAAACGTTTTACATATCCATCCAGGTTGGAATGTGCAACCTTTTTCCCTTAATGGAATAAATCCTTGTTTTAAAACTGCTTTTCATGTTTTGCACTCAGGTTAAAACCTTCACACTAAATGGATGCTTTGTTTTCATCACAGCATCTATTACAGTTCTGTATTTGATAGAATAAAATTTAAATGAATTCTCCCTGCATAATATTCCATTTTTTATGATGATTTGAAAAATGGAAGCATGGTTAAAAAGAAAAAGAAAAACCTGAAGATTTCTGTGGATGGAATAATATTTGTTTTTAAGTCGAGCTAAATTGTTACAAATATATAACTATAACACATTAGATCTTTACCATGGATTGTTTTAAATACAGATCTGTGGTCAGTGGTGTTAGTTAGTCGGTTAGTGCTTCACATCACAGTGAAAGAACCAACGACAAAACAGCGACTGGTGGCCCTGAAGCGTTGTGGTCTGTTGTGCAGAGCCACTAATATTTCCTCCTCCCTGTGTGACCTGTGAGTGTGTGAGGAAATCCTTGCTCCTGGATTCGACGGGCCTGACACCAAACCACGGCGTTCGGCTCCCTCATTCGCCTGGATGCCTGTGACCCGGTATGAAAATGTCAAAATCTTCCAGTGTCGTCCCAGTTCATTCACAAGCAGGCTGCGCCGCCGCCGCCCCTTCTCTGAGTTTTTGACCTTTCTGAAGGAGTAGCGGCAGTAAAGTTAACAAGTGAAGCACATTCCACAGTCTCCTGCAGGAGCATTTGAAGTACGGTGCAGAGAGGAGGGCACGGAGAGAAGGGCAAACATAATCTTGTTCAGAATGTCCAAAAGCCCCGGGTTTTACATCCGCCGCGTCTTTCATCTCCTGGATCCTCATTCTCCAAGTCCTTAGCCAGAGCTGGAGGTCAGCTTGAGTCATGGCGGACGTACAGAACGCACACGGCCTGCCCCGTCGCTCGCTCATTGTCGGCGTGCCTCCCACGCGACCTCAGCACAGCTGCAAGTCTGTTTGAATGTCTGTTTGTAGGTCATTGTCTGAAAATAGAAGGAAAATATGAGGCTCCCAAGTTTCATTTTGAGATTTAGCCTGAAGGGAACTGAAGCAAATTGGACAGTTCTTTTTGTGATTTGAATGAAAAAAATTTTATATATATATATTTCGCTAATTTATACAACTGTAAAACGATCATGCATGGAATGCATAGAGTCATCTGTGAGCAACTAGGAAACATTTTGTCACCTTTCTAAAATAATGGCTAAAGTCGTTTCTAGCGGAAAGTAATTTTGTAAAAACAAACAAAAAAAAAAAGATTCAAAAATAAAATTACCACCTGTTCCTTTCCAAAGACTGATCTAAGCAAAAAATAAGTGAACAAATAAAAATCAGTTTTGAAAAAAAAAAAAAAAACTTAGGAAAGTAACAATTTGTAGTTTTTGACCCATAAATTGTAAAAAATCATATATTTTGGTTACAAACCAGATTGAAATATAGAGGCTTAAGAAAAATCTTCCAATCATCATCAGTTCTGAATTTAATCACATGCACACTAAGGGCTGATGTCACCGTAATGGTAAATAAGCCAAAATGATAGAACAAAAACTAAAACGCCCAAACTTAAACAAAAAAAAAAAAACGTGAACAAACTGAAACATAGTTATGCGTCTACCTGAGGAAGCTAGCAATACTTGCTGCAGTCTGGCTCCACTTACTGAGGGTCATGCCGGGGTCAGTCGTCCCTGTTGTTCATCGAGGCACTTTTACAGGATAAACATGAAATAAACAAGCCGTCTGTATTTAAAGTGGCATCACAAAGCCGGTTTTCTACACTTAAAGTGAATATCCTAACTCCAACCAGTAGAATGTAAACTTCTTTTGAACAGTGAGAATTACAGAGGAGAAAACAAAATGCATAGAAATCTGTAGTGACCAGATAAACACAACAGAATCATTTAGAAGGTTAGCTGACGATTAGATCAATTAATTCCACTGCATTTCAAGGTAATAATAATAATAACAATAGTAATACATTTTATTTGTATAGCACTTTTATAAACACTCAGATTTGAAAGGGATCAAGTAAGACTGCAAAAAGAACATTGAGCACATCAAAATAATTCAGAAAAGGAGAACATTTAAATACATAACGTAAAAAAAAAAAAAAAAAGAGAAGGAACTTTCAAAAAAATTTATATTATTATTAAATAAGTAGGAGGCCATTTCCTGGGCATTTAGCTAACTTTTTTTTTTATTCTTCACCTGATGAATAAACTGTGAATAAACATGTTTTCTATCTGCCGCAACCTGCATAAAACACAAGTAGGTGGCCTTGACATCCAGCCGCTACATAAACACTCGCCTCATTTCGCTGCTCTCGTTTAACATAATTTTGTAGACTTCAATTGAAATGGAATCAAAATACTTCTGCTAGATCATGGATTTCCTTTCACCTTTTCAAAGTCGCAGAAGTGGCATTTAATGAAAAGTAACTTCTGAATAAATATATATATATATATATATATATATATATATATATATATATATATATATTTTTTTTTTTTTTGATGACTGTTTTGTTGTTGTTTTTTTTAAAGCAACATTTACCAAAGTAACATTTGTTCAGCAGCGTTTCAAACTGTCTGTTTTGCTGCACACAAATCCAGTTGATGAGACGAGAAATCCTGTTAACTCCTCACCAACCAATGTCGTTGGCATGACAAAATCAAATCCTTTCTGCTGCTGACACAAAGACTCCCAGAAGTTTGAGAGACTCTCAGAATAACCTAACATACTGATTTCAGTTCCCCTTTTTTTTTTTTTTTTGCCATTTTCGTCAGGCATAAGGACATAAAACTACATTTAGGATTACAGTGTCACGTAAAATTGAGATGGAAATAGTCATATTTTAACAATTGAAGGTAACATAGTTATTTGATTGTGTTATAAAATGGCTCCATGTGCCTGGGAAACACATGACATTGTCCCTTTAAACAAGTTTTTTGCAAGTTGCTTTAGTATTTCCATTTTCCAAACAGTCACGGTGCAGAAGAGAATCAAAAAAACAGGTTAAATCCTTTTTGAACACATCTTAAATGATTATCGTTCCCCAAACTAGTCTAACTTTTCTTTCCATAATGTTAAATAGCACAAAGTTTGATTTTGCGGTATTACTGGCTGCCGTCTTCGACCCTCACGCCTTGAAAAATATGCAGTTCCAGCTTTGTAGCAGGCAGTGTAATCCTTGAAAGTAAAGCTAATTATATTCCAAACACCAATTTGTAAGTGGCTGTGCAAGCTGGGGGTTGTATAGTATGGGTACAGGAGATTTTGTTGGTAATCTCCATTCTCACTGCTCCCTGAAAGGCTCTTGGTGGCTTTAGTTCACAGTGGATCTGACACCAAAGGGAGGGGGGGAAAAATACTTTTATTTATCTGCCAGGCGCAGGGAGAAGCAGATGTCAAGGTGTCACTGGCGCCGGGGTGCTCAAAGTGACTCATGACTTCCTGGCATTGCA
The DNA here is from genome assembly GCF_019740435.1 of Gambusia affinis. Classification (NCBI taxonomy): domain Eukaryota; kingdom Metazoa; phylum Chordata; class Actinopteri; order Cyprinodontiformes; family Poeciliidae; genus Gambusia; species Gambusia affinis. The sequence goes on from NC_057877.1 coordinate 3,682,530, forward strand.
GCAAAGATGAGTCACAAGTGTGATTAAATTGGACAAGTGGAGTAAAAGACCCTCTAATTTCTCACTCAGTGAAGTGTCTTGCAGTTTTTACGGGAAGATCATTTTCCATAAAATGTAAATCATGTCGGAACCACTAAGATAACCAACCCAAGAAGTCAAAGTTTTGTGGGATGTTGGATGCTAAGGTTAAGCATGCTAATAGAAAACTACAGATCTAACCCACACTTTAGTGAATCTCTATAGATGTCACAAGATTTGGCGAGAGCTCCTATTCAGTCTATTGACTTGACCTAATCTGTTGTGCCTTCCAATAACTACTAATCTCTGATTGCTATTGAACAGGCAAAAGCATGCTGAAACCCTGCCAAGGCAAAAAAAAAAAAAAAGATCCAGTAGTGACTCAGAGGAGAGTGTGCACATTTGTAATATTTTGTGCTAAAGACCATCGAAAAAAATTGGATTATGGAAGCGTCATAATCAAGACCAAATCAATGCAAGAATGGATTCTAATGATTTAACATGCAGGCTTGAAGAACCAGCTGTGGGTTTCATCAAGAACAGGGGTCTCAAACTTCAGTCCTCGAGGGCCGCAGTCCTGCAACTTTTAGATGTGCCTTTGCTGCACCACACCTGAATAGAATAATTAAGGCTCTGGAGAACTGGTCTACACAAGGTGGAGGTAATTAAGCCATTTCATTCCAGTGTTTTGTACCTGTGGCACATCTAAAAACTGCAGGACTGGAGTTTGAGAACCCTGATCAAGAACAAGTTTAGTCCAATGCTTCTCCACATTCAGTTGAAGTTATTCTGGGGTCTCATCAGGTTTTCTGGTTATGACCCCTCAGAAAAGATCCCAGGGCAGAGTCAGGTCTAACTGGAGGGACGATATCGGTTCCAGTTTTGCAATCCTCCAACAAGAGAGAAAGATTCCAAGATTCTGTTCGATTGGGGACCAAAATTGCAACATTCTTTACATTTTCAGTTGGCGCAGTGGCACTGCACCAAGAACGCTGAAAACTAGTCATCATCATCCACTGCTTGAGACTGAAGTGTTGTGTCAACAGTCATGCTCTGCATTATGAGAGGAAGCCGGAGAACCTGGAGAAGACCCATGCATGTATTGGAAGAACATGCAAACTCAGCGCAGAAAGAGTTCTGGCTTGGATTTCAACCTTGAACCTTCTTGCTGCACAGCATGATGATGATGATGTTAACTATTGTGCAGTCCATTAAAATAGGAATTAATCATCAATCAAATAACAATAGCAACAAAACAAAGACTGGTATACACGAAAAGTCATAAGGTATCCTGTTTTTGGAACTTATCTAATGAAGTTGCTGCTTGATTAATCAGGAGGTCCAGAGTTTGAGCCCAGCTAATTCTTCTTCTCCTTTCCTCGTCTTGTCAATGTTGGATCAAACAAGTCAACATTTAACATATGTCTACAATCACAGCAAAAACAATCACTTTCAGACCTTGTCTATCCAATATTATGGATGATTTAGAGCTTGTTCAGATGTATTTTCAACAAAGCATGGTCTCTGTGTGATGCTAGCAAATCTCCCCAACTGTTTATAGTGTGTATTTATTAACATTTTGTCTTTGCCATGAAGTCGCTTTTTTCTTCACTTTTAATGATGCCTTGATCATGAAAGTAACATGGTTCAGTCCTTCATACTGTCTCTGAGTGTGTGCAAGTGGTCAAATATCTATTAGCTGAACTGATCATAAAGTTTGTTAAATGGGGGGAGCCCATGCTGAGGTAAACAGATTTTCATCAGTGCAGACAGAATGTCTGCATAGTGTAAAATGAGCAATGCTATTACTGGGTCATTTTTTAAAATGTAGTAGCAGCGATTCCTGTGTGCTGGGTGTGAGGTATCCCAGAGTTATGATCAAACATTATGTCACAATAGAAATACAACATGCAAGCTTTAGTCACTTACAGCCACTGGGTGAGTTCCCTTCCACATCTGAGTGGTTCACATTTCTAAAAGCTGCTCTCACAAACACAATTTGAAATGGAATTCTGATCTAAGAATGGAAAACAGTCTTTCATTCCTGCTCTGTTACACATGTTGTTGTGCAACCCATGACATGGCATAGCATGGCCAGATTCTATCATTATATCAACAAAATCTCAGAGTCGTTTGTTGACTTTTCTCAGCTGTAAATGCAGGAGGAACAGCAGAAGACCTTGATACTCATTGTCTGTGTAGCACAGTGGCTCGAAGCCAATCAAACCGAACTGATGACTTCTGACCTTGATAAAGGAACGCCGAACCCCTACGGTCTCAAACGCTTTGTGTTAATGGGTCAGAGCAAGCGCTTGCTTAGCATATAATTAATGCTTAATAACCCCTGGTTGTTTGTCAACACTTCTCCCACTGTCTTTTTTTTTTTTTTCCTCCACGCCTTATAATCTTCAGAGAGCCTGCAGGCACTGCATTCTCTGATAGCATCTTAAGCCTCTTGTTCCAATACCCTGGCCTGGCAGTAACAACACTGGCCAGTCACTCATTTACAAGCAAAGATAAATGCACAGTCCTTAATCTGTCTCCAGTTAGGGCTGTAGTAACACTACGCAGGCCAGACCCACGCCTTCAGCTCCTCCTTAGGCTTAGCTGCTCCATCAGTCCTGCTTCTGCCACGTAAAGCCGCCTCCACTTTCACCTCTATCACCTGCCACACAGGTACCTCCTGATAAGCACACACACAGCAGACGGCGTGCGTGGGTGTGTGTGTGTGTGTGAAAGAGAGAGAGAGTACTTGCTCAATAATTAGGATGAATTCGAAATTTAGCTCTTTTTCTAGATTTGTGTATTTTTAGTCCAGAACCTAAAACATTTACGCTATTTAGCTAAATGGTAATATATGATAAATAATCATTTGGAAACAAATATATTTTGCCTTACCTTCATGAACATTACTTGGATCTTGTTGGGTTTAGTGTGTATATACAAGTAGGAACAAAATTACTGTTTATGAGATTTGATGCAATATTAATTTCACCAAAAGGTTTTTGGTTTCTGTTTGGGAATGGTACAGTTACCCCCCAAAAAACAATAATGACAAGTATGTCACACTGGCTGCACTTTCATTACAAATGTGTAAAACTCTGTCGATATTCTGCTGATGTCAAAAATACACAATTTTGCAACACTGCGGTGTGTCCATTAAATAAGAAATTAAATTAAAATTACATGTGAATAAGCTTGTTTAAGTCATTAAAAGTCATAGCAGTGACAGATGTAAACAATTTGTGTTAGTACTTATCATCTATCAGCCGTCAGAGGAGACGTCTGTGTCTCATTCAGCCTCTTATATTTTGTGCGAGTGAAATTTTGAGCCCTTACACACAGACGTGCAAATGCAGGATAGTGACACAAGAAAGTTGAGAATTTGCCGCCGGCGCAGCTTCGATTCCCCATGTGTTGGGTTCCCCCAGAGTGCCGTAAACCTTCCCTTTTCGCTTCAATCCGTCGCCCCCCGTGTGTCGAGCCCGCAACTGTCAATGTTTGACAGTGGCTTCGTTGATCTAATGACAACGGTTGCTTTTGTTCCTGGAACAGTTATATTTGTTCCTGCAGCTAAGTTGGATTTTTTTTTTTCTTCGGTTTTGATTAAGATGGTCTTCGACGATGATCGGAAGATTATGGATTGCTTTTTGTTGCATTTAAAAATGCACCAAATGGGTCAGGACTTGGTGATATAAGTTCAGGTAGCAGTGCCTCTAGATAATCATGGCTTAGTAGTGATCTCCAGGAAAAAAGTACATCTCTGTTTTCTCCAATTAATCATCTGAATTTAGTTTAATGTCGTCACAGGCTGGAGGCCAACACTGTTCTAGCTACAAAACAACCACTGCTACAAAACCGACATAAGAGTGGTGAATGTCTGAGTTAAACCTGAAGAACCTCCTTTTGCAAGAGATCTCTCTACACATGTTTCGATGGTATCCTCAGGACATAAAAATTAATTTAATTTCAGCATACATTTTTGATATACATGAATATAAACACTTTTGTGTAGGTATGGAAAGTCTAAAGCAGTTTCAATTATGAAAGTGTTATTTCACATGTATACCCTACAGCGGTCGCCACAAAAGTTTGGCTGTTTTTCTCTCCTGTCTGGTTAATATATATATATATATATATATATATATATATATGTTCAAAAACCATTTCTGAGTCTTGATTGTTAATATTTCTATCACATACTCCTTTGCCCAAGCAAATCACACTGTTATGGAAGCACAACAAAAATCCCTCTCACTGCTGTCTAATTGCATGAGAAGCCAAAGAATTAAGTGAGTCTGTTACACAAGCTCATTAAACTTTATGCTATCCACTCTATTTCCTTTTGGTCTGAATGAGACAAAGGAAGAACAATATCCCATTAAAGGCTGTTTCCTCGCCCTATTCATTCCTGCCGTTGGTGAAGTGTCGGTGTTTTTTTCTGTGGATTAAAGTCTGATAGCGCTCGCGGGAAGAATGACTCCTCCGTTTGAAGACTTGTGAGTACGCCAAGGCGAGAGGCAGAGGGAGAAGAGACTAAAAGCGAGGCAGAAATGAGTGTGAGACATAATGGAAGAGCGCGTCTTATGCACTGTCGTGCAGCGGGTGAATTAGAAGGCAAATAGCATGATTATTGTGTGATGTGCTGGTGGTAGCGGCGGGAACTCGGCCAGCCCCAGGATGCAGATAGAAACCACCAGGGGTGCAGGAGAGGAGGCAAGGTGGTTGTGATTTATGGGTAGCAGCGGGGCAGATAAGGCGGCTTCCTTCATTTAAAGCCTTATCGGCTGCGTTAAAGAAAGGCCACAATTTGCAGCATTCTTAAAAGCCCCAGATGTAACTAATCTCTGCAACCTTCCAGACGATCTGTCTCAGGGAAAAACTATACATCACTCACTTGTCTAACTGATCCCAGACTCTCCTCCTTTTGGTGAACCAACTGGAAACTGGTGGAGAATTATTGTAGACAATGGAAAGTTGGGATGATCCTCTACGCTTTTATTACAAGAGCAATTCTAATTCCTACACTGGAAATATTTTGTTTTCTCTCATAATTTCTGCAATTTTCCTTCAGTAGAAACATCTACATGGCTGCTACCTGCTTTATGTTACTGGTTGGTGAGTTAGTTGGTTGTTTGGTGAGTTGGGTGGTTGTTTGATGATTTGGTTGGTTGTTTGGTGAGTTGGTGAGTTGTTCGGTTGTTTGATGAGTTGGTTGGTTGGTTGTTTGGTTGGATAGAAAATGGACATCTGTGATGATGTAGAATTTTTTCCAGCCCTTTTTCAGACTGATGCCTTTATACAATATTGTTGTATATAATGTTATTTGTAACCCGACTACAAACTTTTGCTGTAGCTAAAGGATGAATAAACAAGGACTGATACATTTTATTGACAGCTAATGAAATTGATAATTGACAGCCGGTGTGTATTTAAGAAGACTGAATGCTAAACAATATTTAATGCTTTTTTCACATTCTCCTTTGTTCACATCACAATAACTTGGAGTTCTAACAGGTGTGTGTAGACATTTTACATTCAGTGTTTAAAAATGAACAAAACTGGTTAGCATGCTATTAGTGAAAATAATGTAGTGTAGTTAATAAACCCTTTGACATGAAACAGGGACATGACAAAATTTCCTGACTTGATAAACTGGATGGAAATGGGTAGAAGAAAAGAAAAAAAAACTTGGTTTGAGTAGATTTAATATTAAACTTATCAAAGTCATATGTAAAAGGTACAGACTGAAATTAATTTGTGAACACACACATGGGCCCCATAACGTCCAACAGCCTTCAGAAGGTTAGAGAATGTACCAAAGCAGGTTCTAAATAGAATAGCTTAGCAAACATATACACATAAACACAGTCAGGTGTCTCTGCACTGGTTTATCAATAAACTGGGAACTTGACACAGCCACACCACACCACTGATCAATACTAATCACTGGAATAATTACTCACCAAAGCTTATGTATGCTATTGATTTTATAGGCCAGCTGTTTGCATTACTGTCATATCTGATTGGAATAATCTTAAAGGGTTTTTTTTCTCTCTGTTGAAGTTTAGTCAAGTTCTATAAAATGTACGAATGTCACTGCAAGGTCTAATCAATGCTACTGATGTGTGGAGGAGCAGCTCTAGAGCCTTTCATGTTTCTCGGCTACAGCTGTGCATGATAAGCAACTCTGAACATTAATACATGTGTCTTGGGAAGAAACACTTAATTTCTAAAATATGGCACTAACTATTGGTCTGATTAGGGGTGTGTGGAAGATTCATAGGATGGTCCTCAATATTTAGGAACATTTTGTGTGGTACGCACTTGAATGCTGCTGATAAAAAAAAAAGGGGGGGTTTTATTCAAAATGTTTGCCTAACGTGACAGTTCAAAGATAAAGAAACATTGAGAGCAGAGGAAGACTCAAGAACAGATCCTTGTTTTCTCTGGTCTTAGCTATTTCACCCCGCTCAAATCAAAAATGTTATCAAAGGGACAAAACATTTTGTTGCTGTACATTACGTTTCTACACCTTTACAACAGAGCGTTGTTAATTCTGTTGCTGTTCTCTCAGCAGTACAGCTGCTGTATTGCTATAGTAAAGTTACCTCGGTGGACGGCAGCAGCTTTATCGGTCCGGCTGAGTGGAGCAAACTTGGGGATTTTGGTTCAGGCTGTCAGCTGTGGCGAGGCGTTAGAGGTGGTATGTTTCTGTGTTTTCCCAGATCTCACAGTTGTTTGAAGGTAATCCCTGCGGACACGAGATGAGCTGATCAATCAGGCGTATCGATGCAACCTGCAGTCCCAAGATGTGGAACTTTAGCCTAACTCAGGGAAAAACTCAAACAATGGTGTCGTGTGGAAGGGTGGATCTCTAATATCAACTCATATGTTGTCAGTTCTGAGGATATCTTCCTTTTTCTGCACACAGGCTCTGATATAACATTCAGTGCTACAGATTATTGGGACTGTTGCTGATACTAACTAAATGGGGCCTCACACACCAAATGTGTCGGCTATCAGTAAATATCAAAATTCAAATAGGAAATAAATATAGGCAATGATACAAAAAACATGTCTATAATTCTTCAGGCAGCATTAGGGCTGAAACAACAGAGTACATTTTGCTTTAAGTTTTGGTGTAAACAATGTAAAATTACACAATTTGATGGTATTTTTATTTGAGATGATCCAATCCCCATTATATCCTTTACCAGTATGGTATACAAGCAGCTGCAGGAAGAAGTGCATTGTAATTTTCTGCATGTGTCTTTGTGTCACACCTTCTCTGAATTAACTGCGACCTCACTCATTTTTCTGCTCTGTTCTGTTGATAGTTGGGTGGAAATATGTAAAAAGAAGAGCAGAAATGTTCATCTTCAGGTCAATCATCTGCAACGGGCCCCCATCTGGTAATCCCTCCTGCTCCGTCATTCACCTCTGCGGTTAGCATGAGTAGCTACAATCCTCCAAAGCTATTGCCATTTTTGAATTTTAAGCTTCTTTTTTTTTTCCTCTTTAAATTGAGCATATATATTCATTTTTATATGCTTTGCTGTGTTCTACAAGTGTAATTAGTCTGGGATACTCAGCAGTTGATATTTCACCCGCCCGCCCCGCTTCCATTCTTAAGTATTCATGAAAGCCAGTGATCTGACAAATGGAATTTTTCAGCACGGCAGCATCTTGCATCTCAGACCTCATTCCGACGGATAATCCTGTTTAAATATCCCGGCCCGGTTTTTGCAGCCCAGGTAGGGAAATCTTAGCATTTAAAATGCTTATACTTACATACCTTCATAAAGTGCCTGCAGTGTAAACAATGATGCATAGTGCACGGGCCAGAATGGGATATTTACATTGTTAAAACGTAAAGCAAAAATTAGGGATGCGCCAATATGAATATTGGGCCGATATTAATATTTATGTAAGAGATATTTGACAATAATGTACATTTTTAACTAGCATTCCGTCGCCTTTAGGAACAAAAGAAAAAAAAAAAAAAACAGATGGACAAAAATATTGGTTGTTCATATTGGCCCAAAACTGATACGGCCAATCCGATGTTAGTGCCGACATGTTGTGCACTCCTAGTAAAAATACTTTTTTTTTTTTTTTTTTTACTGTATCACAATTTAGAACCAAAATATTTAATGCGATCTAATTGCCTTGTTTAAAACGGAAAAGCAACAATGTACATGCTATGTATCACATTTATTAAAATATTAAGTAAACAATTAATAGCATCTACCAGCTCTATATTATGGCTATCAAATAACTTCACAAGAAAGCTTTGCTATAGCAACCTCCATGATGCTAAGGCTAAACTTGTCGGCTGGATCAACCTGTCTGATCAGTCATGACCTTCTAAACGGCCACCAATAGTGGAATAAACTTTTAGATTTTGCAACAGCTTCACCTGTGCAACATTCTCCAAGTGGCGTGATTTAAGGCAGATTGATGATCACCTGCTGTGGTGGGTGGATACACCAGGCACCACATGATGTCAACAGGGACATGGCAGGTGTTAACTGAAAAAAACTTAGTAAGAAACAATGTTTCTTACTGTTGTGAACATTTTCTCTAAATCCTCTAACACATCGATTAGTTTCAGGAGTTTTTTCACTTGCTGTAATACGACATGTGCCTACTAATTTTAACTTCACAGAACATCACTTCAAAACTCTGAACTAACCGTTTGAGTCAAAACCTGAAGATCAAAATAACAATCAAAGAGCTGTTTCACGGAGCAACGCCAGTATAAACGTTGTTGAAGGGCCAATAGAGGAGCCGTGTTGTGGTGACTTCCTGAAGGCGGAGTTTCAGAGAAAGCAGCAGCTTCTTAAAGACACAGACGTAAAATGTCAAGGCGTTGAACATCTTTTAAGTCATATTTGATATATAAAGGCTTTTTATAACAACTGAAGGTAACAGTTACTTGATTGTGCAACAAAATAGCCCCATGCGTCATTTTAAAACACATAAAACTGCCCCTTCAATGCATTAGTGTTGCTTAATACTAACTGATGCATCTCAATATGTATAGCAAAGTGTGTGATTCATTCTCTAAAGAGGAACAAATAGAATATTCCTCCAGTGTTTTTTTCTTTTCTGAAATCAGCCGACCTCCTCGCCTCTTTAATCTGCAACGTCCTCCCGGCTACCAGTATCTGCCTCAGGGCCGCCGCAGCCTTGACTTTACTGCGCCGGCCTATTCTCAGTTCACCAGGCTAATTCATCACAAGCACTCCACTAACACCAAGGTCACCCACATAATGAGGGGAGGGTTATTGTGATAAAGGGGTAAAAGCTACGATTGGATCTGAGCCAAATGGCCAAAGACGATCGCTTTCCGGGTCTCTTGTTTATCCCGCAACCTCCGCGACTCAAGCGGTCCACACACCCAGCGGTGGCCGCTCCAATGCTGTGTTGGCAGCTTGCTTACCCTCCTCTCTCTATTGTTGTCACGGCCCACTGGGGAGCGTCCCTACAAGTCAGCTGGCATTTGACGGGGTGTGGGAGGTGGCCGGGGTGTGTTGGGAGTCACCTATTTCCTCTGGAGGCAGGGCCTTTTTGGTCCGTTTGCCCACCACCGGGTGCACCCCATCCTCTCTGCCTCCCCACCAACCCTCCTCTGTCTCCGTCTCCCGTGCGTTCCCCTCACCGCTCCAGCCCGCCTGCACGCCTGACAGACAGACAGATGCTATCTGCCGTGCATCTCCAGCTCTGGGCCTCTATCACTCTCCACAAACAGCCCCATTGCTCGCACACAGGCTGCAAATTTCGTCTGCCTCTCTCCCCCGCAGATAAGGGCCGATATCAGTGACAGAACATATTTTATGTATGAAATGTAGCTCACAACAAGCAGTCAAGCATTAGGTTTGTTTAAATAGATGATCCTTATCTCCGTTCTTTCAACGCCGACTTTCGACATTGTTCTCCGTTTATTTTCTCTTTGCCCAACAATTCTTCTCAAGCTATCTGCCCCCCCATCCCCCAGACAATTGCCTTTTAAAGAGCCTCCTGTCCAGGGGCCAAATTCATTGCTATTTTAATTATAGCCGCCGCTCTGGTGCGAGCAGGACAGAGGAATATTTCCAGTCGCACACTGCCTCCCTCCCGAACCCATCCAGTCGACATTCCGGCGGATTATTTGCCGGGGATTTCTCATGTCAAAGAAGCAACACTTTCCACCCCCCTACTCCCAGCCCCCTACTGTTGGCTGTTGTTAGCATCAGATATTGGATGATTTCCATTTAGTGCTTAGGTTATGCTTGTCAGTTTGTGCCCAGCATTTTTGTAATGATAGAAATAAGATCTCACATATGCCAGGAGTCTGGCTGACATAATAGTTTGGCTTGTGCACGTGTCTGTGTGTGTTCGAGCAACTACAAAAAAAAAATATTCCTTCTCTACTTTTTCAATACAGAAAGTTGCTAGAAATCACATTTTCAGGGTTGCTTTTCAAAGGAAACAATGAACATGCTCTACATGTGTATTTGACGGGACGTCTTTTCAGAGTATTTCAAGAGTTTTTCAACCCCTTGTTCTGACACAACAAGCCATGCCCTGGTACATTGTGCGTTGGTTGACCCCTCCTACTCTCCCCCAAACCCCCAAAAAAAGCAAGGCCTCACCCCCACGGCACACGCAAAATGGAGGCGGAGGCGGTGATATGCAGGTCATTACCATAACAAGCTGGCGTGTTTCTGAAGATACACTTGTTCAAAACAGACAGGGGGCAAGAGTGGAAAGGGGTATGAGGGGGATAGTCCGGGGTGGCAACGCCAGCCCAGTTTATTTCAATAACAACAGCCAGACACACGGCCTATCTGGTGAGACTTTGAATGAAACACTTGGACCCCGATGGAGAGATAAGACACAGACGCTAAAAAGGGAGATGGCTGAACTGGCCTCTTGACCCTCGCTTTGCTTTTTTTGTTTGTAGCCAATGAAGTCAATCAGAGTCAACATCGTTTAAGATCCGGGTTAGACTTGATTTTCTTTTTTCTTTTGACTTTCATCAATATTACTTCAAAATATCAATATAACGTGAGGTGTTAAAAATAAAAAAGCCGGCTCTGCTCATATCCATTTACTCTTGTGTAAACCTGCGTTGTTAATTAAAGTGCGATCGTTTTCACATGAATGGCTCCGTATTTACCGCGGGGCGACTGATGTATCCCTTGGGAAGACGGAGTCAAGTGCTTTACACATTAACAGATGTGTGCTCAGCTGGCAGCAGCCGCTGCCAGTTATCAAGCAACAGTGAGGTTTTAAAAATTGCTTCAAAACCACATAAAGTTTCTGTCATGCTGTTTGTACAGTTTGAATTTCTGTTGTTAGGACCCTAATATCTCTGCTGCTGAGCACTGCTGGTCAGCTGACAAACTGCAACACTAACAACTCATCACTCCTACTTAAGGTAGCGCTGCTAACCAGTAGTCAGACTGGTGTTATTACTTTTACACAATTATGCAATTAACGGTTTCTAAATTTAGAAAGAATTTGTATTTTTAAGTCTTTGCATAAAAATCAAAATAGCAGTAAATGCTACAAATAATTAATTCTCTCTTACAGAATTAACTACATACTAAGCTACAGTTATAAATAGGCATAGATAATGGTATAAAAGGATATAAAAGTTCAGAAAATGTAAAGTTCTTATTATTTTTCATCCCATCATGCCTACGGTTTAAGCTACTGTAAGAAGAAACGCCAAAAAAAGAGTCTGTGTGAAGTACAGACTAAGACAGGATTGTCCCTCCCTTCCCCATTACTGCCAATCAGCTGGCTGAAAAGAGGTTGCCTCACTTTTCTTTTGTTTACTAAGAAGACAAATTCTGTTTAAAAGTATTTCTGATAGCCAAAAACACAGACAGTCATTGTGTGGAAACAAACAGTGCATAAAGGTAACAGTCTGAAGCTAAAGCTAATAGCCTACCACTGGCATGTAATCATAAACTAAGCTAATAGCATAGAAAAGAAATGTCCTCTATTGTCCCACAGAAGAGAAATGCAGGTATAACAGGATGTAGGCTCACAAAGAGATAAAGTATTTAAAAAGTATAAGAAACAAAAATACAAACTAGAACTTCAAGCAGTTACCATCAGTCCCAAGCCCAACCAGCAAGTCTGGCCGTAGGAACAGCAGACTGTACAGTCAGGACAAAATGACATGAAAATACCATTGATTGAAAATTAAGTCAAAAGTTTTTAAAAGTCAAATGATAAATAATTTCCTGTATTGACTTTTACCTAATCGTTCATTACTAAAGCTCGTTGTGTCAGTTAGTTTAACTGTTAATTTTCCAAAAACCAACCTGTCCAAACATAGGCAACATTTAAGCTAACAGCCCTCGGCTTTCCAAGGCATGCGGCAAAGTTATTTGAGATTTATGTGGAAAAAAGGCAAATTATGACTTTTGTTAACAGAGAAATAGCTTAAATGATAATAATTATCCCAAAATGCTATAATTATTTTAGGTCACCAACTAGTTTCACATGATATTCCTCCAACATATCAATCACACAGACATACAGATAGCTTGATGCTGTCCCGACTGCTTCAGCAGCGGCGCATATACCGTGAGAATCTCCTGCCTAACACCCACCACCACCACCAACAACAACAACACCACTTTTCATAAACACAGCTAATCCTTTATGGTAAATCGGAACTAAAAAAAACCCAACAAAACTCAATAGTGAAAAGCAGGCAGGCCTGCGCTTTAATATTTGCGCAAATACAGCAGATATAGATTCAGGAGGAGATGTCCTAAATCTCAGCTTGATTTACCAACGTTAACCTCGGCTTAGCCGCGGCTGAGGGGTGTCGCGTGCAGGAGAGCCTGTTGAGAGTTGGTGGAGTAGTTGTAAATATGTGGTAACACTTTCAGCGGTAATCCTCCAGCACAAAGAATTGCCAGAGATTATGGGCCGGTTGTCTGACAGAGAGAATCCTCCGGCACAATCAAATTCCTATGGCTGCTGAGATTTGGAGAGGGCACAATATCGTACGGCTCGGCTCTCCCGGTAATGTGAGGGCGAGCCGTTCCCTCGATGAAGAGCTAAGAAGCACATATAGCATGAAGTGCATATTAGGTAAATAGTGGTTTGCTTAGCATTATAGTAGGAAAAAAGTAGCCATGTTTGGCTTAATTTTTTTTTTTTTCCACTTCCTTCTGTGCCTGTTGATACCGTTGATTCCACGCTGACCTGAGCCACGGAGACGTGAGAACCGGCACATCCCCCCCTCCCCTCCTCCTCGGGGCACAACGCAGTCGCCCTCGCTGACACGTTTTGAGTGGGGTTTAAGGAAGTGATGTGAAGAGAGAGTGTGAGGGAGCGAGAAAGCCCACCGCAGCCCCGCAGCCCCGAGGATGAATAGAAGATAGAATCCGTTTTCATTTCAAAAATCGGCCTCTGCACTTGGCTGAACCTACAATAAAAGTTGATAATTGAGAAGTGAAAGAGCAGGATCAATATGACTGTAGAGAGAGAGAGAGAGAGAGAGAGAGAGAGAGAGAGAGAGAAACGAGGCTTGGGCTTATGTTTAATGCAGTTTAACTGATATTTAATATTTTCCGCTTTCTCTCTCTTCTTCTCCTTTTGTCCACGTTAAAATACTTCAAAAAGAATTCTAATAAAGTGGAAATTAAAAGGAGCGTAGATTGGGGTTGGAAAGAGAGGCCTCTAATCCTGCTATCTCTTAATAATTCAAAGTCTCTTTTATTTTCTGAATAAAAAGTGGAATTAATCTGGCACTGTGAAGCTGTCCTCTCTTCTCACTGTTTAAATAAATCCCCGTTCGTACATTAGACGCGAGGAGGCCGGCTCTGGCTCCTCGCCAAGCTCTGTGTCAATTCCCTCCTGCCTCCTTCCTTTCTCTCCCAGCCCCTCTTTATTCCCTTTCTTTTGCTTTCTGCCAGGGAGGGACCTGAGAGGGAAGCCGTGCCACCAGAGAGCCGCTATCTCCAGAACCTGCTCGGCACACAGGCCTATCACAGGCAGCTAAGACCACTCAGCTCAGGCAGCCAAAAAGGCACCCTTATGAAACTTTACCCAGATATTAGGGGCACTGTGAAGCCAACTGATATGTTACAAAGACACTGTGTAGAGGAGGGGTGCAGGGGAGGTGACCATTTCTAGTATTTATATGAAGCTTCACCAGCTGGAAGAATAAGTAGTGTTACTATTTTGGCCTTTAGCTGAAATGGAGCAGTGGGGCTTTGGGAGGTTTTATTCTTTTGCAACGTTTTTTTTTTTTTTTTTTAAACAAGATAGCAAAAAGAAATATGTCACTACTGGAAGAGCACAGCACTGCCGTGATCGAAAGGGGCTGTTTTTGTGAAACATTTGATAAGCAGTTATGTTTTAAAAGCGGAGTCTATGCATGGAAGTGTTATATTTGGCCAGTTGGATAAACTGTAAGAGTCCTTCAAATTCAACTCAATTTGGGTCAAATGTCAGTGTTGCTTTGGGCCGCAATCATTCTAAAGATGTTAAGAAATGTATCCAGAGTTGTTTTTTTTGTTTTCTCCTATGCCTCCAGATGAGCTCCAAACAAACTTGGTAAAGTCGTTTCATTTCATTTGAAGAAGGTTGGCACCTTTACTCAGGTACAAATGCGCAATAGATTTCAATGGCAGGTCAAGGAGCTAAAGCTAACGCTGATAATTAAAGAGATGAGAGAGAAGAAAAATGTGGATTAATCTCAAATAATACTGAATAATATTACAATGTAGGTTCTTTTATTCTCATTTGCAGCTGTATTGATTAGGTTCTTCGCTTTCCACTAGGAAACATTTTAGTCAGTGTTTTTACACAATTTCTATAATTTGTGCACAAATGGACGGCATAAACCTTTAGCTTTTTTTTTTTGTACAGAACAAAAGGCAAATCTTTGAGACTGACACTATGAAATAAAAGGAGCTTAAGCTCTATGTGTAAATGCAGGGAACTGAGTCGTGGGGGTGGGGAGGATACAGGAAGAGGCCTGAGCACAAGGGGGACACCGGCTCCCTGATTAGCTCTGGACTCTCTATCAGGGTCCCTGAACTCCCCCTGCAGCTCTGCTAAAGGCTACAGGAAGCTGATACTGTCTGTACGCCATTGACTGGTGATGAACGCCGACCTTCTGACTAACTTTGACTTTTATTCTACAGCCTCTCATCTGGTCAGATATTCCATTTTATATTGTGGGCATTTATCGTGCTTATCATGATATATTTCTTGTCATACGAATGTTTATTTATCGTTGTCACTATGATCTCCAGTTTCAAACCTGCCTAAATAGTCCCTATTATCGGGGGTAGGTAATGTTAGTGTTGTTAGTCCACTGTTGGTTCAATGGAAGCATCAACACAGTTACTGTGGGCAATTTGGAGACACAAATCTTACGTCTTACAAATGGCTGTGTTTCTCAAAGACATAATTTGTGTTTGTGGGGCTGTAATTGCTGTGGCACACAGGTACAATCATATAGTTACCTAAGAGAGATGTAATAAATAGTTCTCATCATTTTTATCGTTGTCACAATAGTAGTATAAAATATTGTGATAGAACTTTAAGTCCATATCGCCAACCCTTATTCTGCTTGATAAGCCAAACTGAAGCATTGATAAGGCTTTGAAGTAATTTTAATTCATAGAAAACATGCTGAGAACTCACAGGGTTAAACATGCCACCTTCTTCAATCGCCAACACACACATCTGATTTCACGTGTCGGCAACACCTTGATTTATTTTTTTTTTTTTTGCTGGTGAAAAATTACACACTTTGTCCAGATCCCAGTCTTCCTTAAATCTGGCACCATTTTATTTTTTTTTTTCAGCGTGATATTGCTCTGCACTGAAATCTTGACTTTATATGTTATCAGAGATAAAAATATATAAATATATCAAAGGAAGAAGGAAATAGGAGGAGGCCCTGAGGGGGACGGGGAGGGGAACTGCAAAAAAAAAAAAAAAAAAAAAAAGGTGTGTCTTTAAGTTCCCTGAAGGCAACAAAAAGTCATTTTCACTGAGGTGTGGTCTATTTTTATTTATATATCTCCTCCGCTCTGTTTCTTCATACATACTGTTTGTGGGGCTATCATTATACCAGACGCAGAGGTGGGGGTAAAAACCATTTGCATTAGTATCACTGTCTGACTCCAGGCTCTAAGCAATGATACTTTATTCCATACCATTCAGAGTGCCATTATCACTTCACCCCCTCTGTCCCCTCTTCCAGCTGGAAGCTCACACACACACACACACACATACACACACACACAATTACACGACGCGCCGCTCGCGCTATTCCCATCCGCTGCGATCGGCAGATAGCATCTCGCGCAACACCGGCGCAGAGGTACAGGACGGGCGCGGGGGGGAGCGGAGGGGAGGGGGGACATTTCCGGAGGGGGGGTCCTGGCATGTAATTGTCCTGGTGAGCACTCAATAGCACCTTAAACCAAGCAGGCAATCTACAAAGCTGTGTGGTGAAGGAGGGAAAGGCCCCGTGGCTACAGGGACCCTAATAGGAACTTCTTTCTCACAGAGATAAATGGAGAAAGTTCCCTTTTATTTATCGGTAGCTGCTGTTTGGGACTGGGGCTATCAAAGCGCAGCGGTGCTATTTATCCCTTCCAAAAAGGATTCGTCCAACACAGGGCTGAGGGCAAAAAGAGGAAAGAGAAGGCTGATGGAGGAGGAGGAGGAGGAGGAAGAGGGGGGCGCTGGAAATTGGCAGAAACAGAAGGTCAAACTGTTTATCGTTTTTATTCCCATGTCTCTCCCTCTCCTTCATTCTTCCACAACTCTCACTTCACCTGTTGTGGTAAGAGACTGAGCGGCAGCGGGGAAAACTCTTTGGATGGCTGTCACGGTCCAAATCAACAAGGAAACTTAAAAGTGTTGTAGAGGAAGTCAAACAATGAACGGTTCTACTTTTGCTAATAAGTTTTATAAAGGATGAAATGAATAGTAAAAGGAGAGACGAAGGAAAGTGATTCATGGTTTTCAACTCTTTACACCAATAAAAATGTTAATCCTGAAGCCGTTGCATTTGGTAGTCTTTACTCGGATACTGCTAAATAAAACCAGCTAATTAGTAAATCGATTAGTTATTTATGTAGATTATTTATGTGTGTAATTTAAAGCTGTAGCCTTAGCGCTGTCAATCAATGCTCCTCAATGTGCTTATGGCAGAGAAACAACTTGCAGTTCCAGGAAAACCGTTTATCAGCCATCATCAATGGCTGATAAACGGTTATGCTAAAGCTAGGTAGCTTTAGCTATATGCTGTGGTGACCCAGCTGAAGCTTAGAATGAGGGGTTCACCATGAGAGTGATTGTCAGCGGTAAGACTCCTCAGAACACAACATGAGAATGACTGAAAATACTAAACTAAAAGGTGACAAAGAAACTAACACTGAAGAACCCAAAACTATTATTCCAACCTTGCAGAGAACCCAAACCCGGAGAGAACATGGCAACCCAGGACTTTCTTTTCTGCAAGACAACAATCCTACTGCAGCACCCGTACGTAGAAAGAAAAAAGTGAAACACAAACTTTAACAAAGCTGTATTTCATACTTTCAATAGAACCTACAAAACAATCTGACCTGTCAAGGAAGCGGTCCTTCTACAATTACGGCTCATTCAGCTTATTTCCAATTAATATAATGACCTCTCAGTTTCATCTGCAGCCTTTGCCGTGACAATGGGAGCCCGCTGGACAACTCTCTTTGAAGCCCGATGTGGTTTAGGAGGTGAAGGAGGACTGAGCAAACCACACACTTGTGATGAATGACTTCGCTGATCCATTACTGTCTATTTCGGTCTGGTAATCCAAATGGGAATGCCCACATCAAAGCCTGGCTCCTTCCTTAGAGGAATTCCCCTCATACTTGGACATGCAAATGAGCAGCGCCTCCTCCAGGCCCCCACACCTGATTGAGGCGTGCAACGCCATTGCCAGCGATGCTCCATGGGAATTACATACCAAGGGATGGCATCCAATTGGACCAAACTTCCCCTAAGTAATTTGCTTTGGCATTATTCGCTGGCATAGTCGGGCGTTGGAAGCACTTCCCTTTATTTCACGGCCATGCCGCGAGATTTCTGGCCGGACCTCGCTTGGAAGCCACATTATGGCTGAGCATGGAGAGAAAGAAGGATTTGGTTTTTACAAAAGAAAAGAACACGGATCTGTGTCGAGTGTCTGCACTCATTCAGGTTTTGGAGGATGTTTGCACTTGTTGCCTGAGCTTATGGCGAGATGTTGCCGATTCCTTGGCTCTTCCCGATTCCTGTTTCGAGTCAGACGATTGTCTCCGCACCGCCAGACAAGTTTTCACATCCCGGCAACAAAAAGACTGTTAATCTAAAGCTACAACTACAATACTAATTCATAGGCGTAATGCAGAATTGGAAAAACAAGAAGGAACGTATTAAATGTACGCGTGTCCTTTGGTGTCTTACGAAACGTTTACATAGAAAACGTCTGGACAAAATAGGAAGAGTATTGGGAAAATAGACAAATGTTATGGTTCCAATCCATGGTTTCCCATAGGGACCACAAGTGGAAGACAGGCAAGGGAATTCTTATTGAATTTCTTGTTCAAGAATTCATAATTGTTTTACATTTTTCTCAAAATTCAGCTCAACCTATTGAGATGAAGGTACGAGGGGGCATGGAAGAGATTATCATAGTTTAAGAGGTAAATACTGATTAGTATGGTGTGAATTTGTATTCACCCCCTTCTTAAGTCTAATACCTGTAAATAAAAATCAATGCAACTTTTGCTCTTACATAACAGTGGAACCAAACTTTTAAAGAGGGAGAGGGGAATTATGTAAAATCAGCATTTGGGCTTTATGTTATGTAATTGCTACTCCCTCATCAAAAACTAAGATTGAGTTGATTCTTTAATGCTCCCCTGCGTCTCCTCCGCTCAGCTGGATCTGTGCATCTGCTGAGCTAATTATAGGAGATACAAAGTGAAACGGTGGTAAAAATGTTGTTAAAGGGTTAATGAAGAAATGTTGTGATGACTTCCTCAAGGTGGAGCGTTGGAAAGAGACAGAGGCCCAATTTCACGGCGTTAAATCGTGAAGTCTACTTTTTTTAAGTTATATTTGATTTATACTGCATTTTTATAATAGCTGAAAGTGACATAAATTACTTGTGCAATAAAATGCCATTAGAAAGATTCATGTCTACCACTCTAATTATAAGGGTTATATGTATCACTTTATTCAAACTGAGGTCTTAGATTTTAGGTCAATAATCCAAAAGGTTTCCTCGTGGATAACAACATAGCAACAGCAGTGTTTAAAAGGCAGGGCGCCGTTATGCGACTCCATCACTGCTGTGAGTTCATAGTTACGCTGGGCCGAGTCCTCGCCCCCTCCGCCTCCCACCATAATTAATTTGTCTTAATTGCCCTGCTGCTCTGGTCGCTGTCCCAACATTATTCCTGCGCTCTCGGCAGAGTTAACATTTTTAAAAAAAATCTGCGGGATCAGTCAGCGGGGGCACCGGAGGAACAGCGAGCCTTTTGTGTCCCAAACAAAGTCGACAAAACAACCACAGCATGGGCCTTTGTGCTGCCATCACAGGAATAGTGTTTATTAGTTTTAGAGAAGAAAGGAGAGCGCCATCCAATTAATAGAAAATCAGCGGAACATTTAATAAGTTCGGCTTTCTTTGTTGGTACTACCATGACATTGCACAGAGAAATGTTGGATTTGTGCTTCACAGCTATAAAAACCATACTGTCTCTTTAAAATGTTGATCACATAGCTGCTATATTTAATTGTTATTCATGAAAAGAGACCAAAAACCATTTGTATATATTTTTAATCAAAGATAAATTAATGTCTTGTAAAGGTATTAGTAGCTTTTAAACCACATTTTGCTCTGTTATAACCTCCAATATTGTGTTTTAATGTGATTTAATGTTGCATAAATGTGAAGTTGAATGAAAGGACAGTGGACACCTGCATTTTCACAGTTCAGTATTCACAAATTCACCTATTTGCTAGTTTCCCTGTGGCTCTTAAGTGCAAAATATCCATGAAAATTTTTCTTATTCACAGGTTATTTTAATAGGGCATTCCTAAAATATTCAAACGAATTAGGAATCTGAAATACCCAACGCAATGCTGCTTGACACGTTTCTGGTTGGTGCATGAAAAACAACCAATCCAAGAAGGCCATTCATTTTCGTCTTAGCTTCTGTGGTAGTGAGTTGCTCTATTAGCTCTACATATATACATCATATATGACAAAATAAATGTTACTTTCTGATTTAACACCTCAAAACTGGGCCTCTGCCTCTTTAAAAACTCTTCCTCTTTCTGAAACTGTGCCGCCAGGAAGTCATCGCAAGGAGGAGCTTCGTCCTCAAAGGTGGGGCTAGCTCCACTCAGGCGTTTTCCACAGCTGAATGGTTGCCATGGAGACTCAAGGATTTCTCAAACATGCATGAGAATTCACTGCAACACTCCCAGTGTGTTTTTGATGAAGGAATAACATTGTAACATGATGTGAGACATTTTAAATATTCAAAATAAATAAACAAAACAGAAACAACAAACAAAATGAATTATGAACAAAACTGTCCTAAAAAGAAGCAAGATGAAAAACAGCATGAAGACTTTAGTGCTCCAGTATTTGGTGGAAAGCGAGAACAGGAAAAAAAAATGCAAATGGAAAGTATTGAGTTTGTTTTAATTTATCATGTAATTGGTTGATTTATTGCTTACTGTGACAGGCCTAATTGCACATTGAGAGGACAAAAATGTCTTTTAGAAACACGGTTTAATAATATAAACTTTTTTTCCCGTCCCATCAGAAGCCAACCTCCACACCTCTTTCAGCAGCAGAACGCCCTTCTTCTATCCTCCGTTAGGCCTCAGAAAGCCCCGTTCTCTGGATTTGTGCCTTTCTTGTGTTCCTTTCATAGAGCACAGAATGAAGCTGAAAGGCAGGGCAAACTTCCTCGCCGCCCCAGGACTGGTCCAAATTGTAATCCTATTCCTCTGTTTATCAAAAAAAAAGAGGGGGAGAGCAGAGAGAGGGAGGCATTGAGCTGACAGCTTGATTGTGATGCTCCTGTCTGATAACTCAGCTAACCTTATCCATCTATTTCACCTCAACCTTGCAGCCATGCTTCATCCTCTATCCTGAAACACACACATCCACGCAGGCTTACCTCTCTCTCTCACACACACACTGTCTTTCTATCATTCCCGTAACACACACGCACGCACGCACACAAATAATCACTGCACACCTCTGACCCCTTTATCGAGTGTCGGTGTTAATCCTCATCTCCCCGCTCAATGCAGAGCACAATCACAGGGACCCGCAGGACCTGCAGTTAGCGCCGCGGTTAAGTAGCCCACGGTGAAGAAGTCTGTGATAAAAGTGGCACAAAGGGTCAGAAGGCGCCAGGAGCCCGCGACCGGCCGCGGCCCGGAGTCGGGACAAGGAGGCGGGGTGAGGAGGAAGTCACGGGGCAATGGAGGGACTGAAGAGGAAGTGGAGGACAAAGGGGAGAGCGTCTATAGCTGGGGTGAAGCTAACACTGATGAAATAGGAGAGTGCATGAAAAGCCGCCTTCTGTCTCTCCAGTTATTTATTAAAGCTCTGAGTCTTTACTGGGTTCCTCATGAAGGAGGAAACAAAGAGTTTTGTGATATTCTGTTCAGATGCTGATATTGCACAGCAGTAAGACTGCATTTCGCTGCATTTGCACAAACCAGAAAATTGCGCAAACTCAAATTGCAAAAATAATTTTTTTTAATGGAAACACAACAATTTTAAAAAAAGAAAATTTTAATAAAACTCTGATGTTCCAATAAAAACGTTTTTGAGCTAGGATATGAGGTTGTTTTTCAGCTGATTTGAGATAGTTGCATTTAGCAAAACCAGAACAGAAACACTTCTTGCACATTACGCAAGTCACAGGATCAACAGTCGGATGTTGCTACTGGCAAAAACCAACAAAGAAGAAGACAGGAAGTAGTA
The DNA here is from genome assembly GCF_019740435.1 of Gambusia affinis. Lineage (NCBI taxonomy): Eukaryota > Metazoa > Chordata > Actinopteri > Cyprinodontiformes > Poeciliidae > Gambusia > Gambusia affinis. The sequence goes on from NC_057877.1 coordinate 3,704,578, forward strand.
GGAGGATGTTGATGGACCTGGCTCCATCAGAGCTCTCACAGCATCACACAGGTCATAAAAAAGGGTCACGTCAACGTGCTGAATCCATAACTCCTCTGTAAACTAGCCAATTACAATTTTCCAAAAACACAGCATACATAGCCGCTACCGGGGTAGTAAAGCTAGACAAGCTAAATGTGTTAGTCAGTGGTGAAATGTTAGCCTGGGAAAAACTAGCCAATTGTCCTACGTTATTTACAAAGGGTCTAGGCTCTTGGCTGTTGAGAAACAATTACTTCCTGGAGGCGGGGTCTCTGTTGAAGTTTTAAATTTTACCCAATCGCTAACATTTGTCCGTGATGTATGTAATGCGGCAGTTCAGAGCTGTGAGGCTTATGGGAAACTGCCTAAGTACCCGTCCTCCACTGCTTGGAGAGAAATGCCAATCCAAAAGAGGCGGCTATTAATGTTGATTAAATATGTGTAGGCGTGCCCAACACGGATTGACTGCTTCGTTCACTTCCTGCACTGCCGTTGCTAAAACTACAAGCAATCTACAATTCTAACGAGGAGAATCGACGTCATTGTTCACAACTCTCGTCTCTGGTCAAAAATCTACTGGAGACAGTTGGAGTCTTTTTTTATTTTCCGAGTGGAGTTGCACAGGAAGGCAATGGCCAAGCTAGTAAAATGTCAACACTGATCATTTTGTCCCACTTTTAAAATGGTAAAATCCTTTTCACAGTGACTCGCACATACGGTGTAAACTTGCTTCTGCTCCTAATGTGAAGAATTAAACAGTGTTCAAAGAAGGAAGACCAGACATGAAATCAATACTATTCCTATATGTTTTATTCTTAGAGATCACTGGAAGCCACAGGTTTAAACTTGTTAAAAGCCCACAAAAGTCTGATCTTTGGGTCTCCACACTCATCCCATAATACATTGCTCTTTTACATCAATAGGTTGCTACGGAAATACAGTAACAGAAATTAAGTTTGCCTGAAGAAATGTCCAATGCAAGAGTCAAATTATTTATCCTTTCAACAGAAACACTGAACTCATGAGTTTACTTTAAATTTCTAAATTTACTGTGACTGTGCATCGAATCTGTGACTTGAGATTATTGGATTGAAATATGGCTCCAAACGATCAATTCTGATGCTAATTGGAGTTCTTGTTTTGTAGGGACTCTTGCATATGAGCCAAGTGCTACACCTTTCTCCCTCCATTCATCATGTCAACAGGCCAGCCAAAAATCAACAGGCCAAGATGCATTAACCAACAATCCACCTCCCTCACTCATCACTTCCACTCCTCCCTCATTACTGGGTGCCTGCACATTAAAGCCCCGAGTCCTCTTTTAGTGAAGTGAAGTTGACCAAGCGCGAACATTACCCGGCCTGGCAGTCATCAGACGTCTGCTCAGCTGAGAAATCTTTTATAATTAATGGTGCCTAATTGCTCTGCACTGAAAAATGACTTATTTTTCCCATTAAAGCGTACTTCCACAAGATTTTACATTGATGCACTGTGGAGTGTTGATAAGTAAAATATTCAAATTGGAGTCATTTGCAGGTTCTATGTTAACACCTGGCCACTGAGGAACGGAAAATCAATCAAGCACAGTGCAGGTAGCTTTAATGATACTGTTCTATGTTCGGAAAACATTCATCAACTGGTTCTGGAACACGTCCTGAGACACAGGAAGTGCTCTGACATGTACAGCGCCGGTCAGAAGCTTACACACACTCAGTATTGGGATGGATGTTACGTTAGTTCTAATTATGCATTTTAACCATTTCTTTTGGGATTGGCTGGTATGAATATACAACAAACTTCAAGGGATTTTTGGTGTACAAGTTTGAATTTGCTGTGGATTCTTTTAAACCCAATCCCATCCATCCATCCATTTTCTAACATCCGTATCCCTAGAGTTAATTAACCTGACAGTCATGTTTTTGGACTGTGGGAGGAAGCCAGAGAACCCGGAGAGAACCCACCATGCACAGGGAGAACATGCAAACTCCATGCAGAAAGACCCCGGGCCGGGAATCGAACCCAGGACCTTCTTGCTGCAAGGCAACAGCTCTACCAACTGAGCCACTGTACAGCCCAAAATCCAATCCCAAGCAAGGTTATTATAGTTAACTAAAACAAAATAAAAACTGAAACTGAAAAAACTTTATAGCTAACTGATATAAATAAAAATGGTAATTAATGGGAAAAAGCTACAACTGGAACTACACAGTGTTTAAAAAACTAACCAAAGCATGCTGAAATTATATATATATATATATATATATATATATATATATATATATATATATATATATATATATATATATATATATATATATATATATATGCGATACCCTTTGTTTTCATGTTTCTGAATATATTTATGAGGCTTTCAAACTGATGGCAGCCCTCCATACGTTTCTGTTTACCTTTCAATCAATGTTGTTTTACTGTAGACAGTGGTACTGATCTTCCAGCATCTTCTGCTATATAACAGGCAGGAGGCTCTGTGATTACCCAATTGCTTTTTGAACATCCTAACAAATTCATTCACGTGGGCAGGACAGAATAAATCAGAAGTGTGAAACATTGAACACCTGAGTTTTCCAAAAGAACAATATCAAAACTGGTAGTCTGATATTAGGACTCTTAAATAAGCCCATACCTGGTTTATTGTGTTTTTGGTGCAGCGCCACCACAGGTGAGTTGGAGGGGGACAGGTTTTTCAAAGGCTTTGAAAAGTGCAGTGTGAAAGCAAACTGCATCAAATGAAAATGTAACAATTATTGCAATTTTGTTCCCTAATCAAACTGAGTCTACCGTTCACAACAGAATGATTCAAATCCCAAAATAGATATGACGTTTATGTCCAACACATACAAAACGTGTGTGTAAATTCTTACACACTTTCTCTCTTTCTCTCTCTCTCTCTTTCTCTTCCTCTCTCTACACAGCATCCCTGTCAGATATAAATGACGCCTGACACTGTGGCCTGGAGGAGAGGGCTGACAGAGCAGCAGTGAGATGAAGATACTTCTCACAAAGCCAGTAGTGTCCCCGGAAGACCTGGACGCCAGCCTCTGCTGCTCCGGGGCCACGTGTCAGTCAAAGCGTCCTCCAAACAGCCACTCTGAAAGCTGACAAACTTTATCACCCACACACAAACTTGTAGATTGACAACTTAATGCCGGGACATCTTCAGTGTGGGTTCAAAAAAAAAAAAAAAAAGGAAAAAATCTGGGATGCCTTTCAAAAACAAATCAGGAATTGTGCATCAATAGACTCATCACCGCATGTCTCATGAATATTTCTTCATTTCCAATTGCCAGGGCCGTCGGTGGCTTTTGATTCTTCTTGTTGACGGGGACTAATGCGAGTTTCATGGCGACACGGAGGACTTTTGACGTGATGTCTGTCCTTTGTGCCCAGAAACAATGGCGGCTGCGGCTCTGGGGGCTTTTCAGTGTTGAGGAAGTCCCAGACGCAGACAGGAAGAGAAGGCGACGCACAATGTTCGGAGATTTCCTATCCCCTTCAGGACAGTCGGATCAGTCAGTCAAAGGGCCCCTCCGTGGGCCCCGGGGTCAGGGGGCCACGCCACTCACACGACACGTTACAGAAGCTCAGTGTCTCCGATTCATGATTGTGTTAAAAAGGGCAGAGAAGAAACGGAAAGGAGGAGAGAAAGAAGGAAGGAAAGGAAGGGAGATTTGATTGTTTTTCTTTTTTGGTTTAATACATTTATTTTTTAATGAACGTGCATTATGACATCACCATTTAACACCCTAAGAAAAATTCATATTAACAGAGTTATGAAAGAACCCCAGAAACTCAACTTTTACTTTGTTTTAAACCATCAAAGCAAACAGTGTCAGTGTTTTCAACTGCAACATTGTTTATATTGTTTCTTCTGCTAGATTAAATGGAAAATGTTGCTTGTCCTCTCCGAAAATGTTATTTCAATGTACTTGTTTCTTTCCAGGATCATATACAATAGAAATTATAGACTAATTAAATACACATTTTTTTCTTTATTTCAAACAAGTTTAAAAAAAAAAAACAAACAAAAAAAAAAAAAACAATGATACCGATCTCGTATAGTCAAGAAACGCCTGAAGAGAAAGAGTAAAAAAAAAAACATTTTTATATAGTTCATTTATTTTCAGTGAATGAGCGACATATATCTTGTGACACCTGGTATCAAGATATAAAACCAAAATAAAAAATAAAACATATTATATAATAAATTACATTAACAGCCATCCAAAGATGAGTTCTCCTTCTACCACAATAAAAAATAGCTACTCCAAAACTCCAGACCTGACAAAATGTATCCAGGTCTGATTTATAGAAATTAAATTCAAAACGAAAAGAAGAGTAAGAAAGGAAGAAAAGGAGGATCTGTGTAAAACTGCTGCGAGTGCTTTCTTGCTAAAAATATCTACATGGAGGGAGGGTAAAAGAGTGAGAGCAAAAGGAAACAGGCCTTTTACAACTTTGAAGAGAAAGAGGCTGCGGAGGGAGAATGGAGAAAATATTTACTCAGGGAATTAGTTCAGGATCATTGTGTGCGTGCAGGGCTTTAGTTCCCTGGCTCCATTTCAAGGCCCAAGTGGCTCAACTGGAGCTCCCTCCAGGGCAGGCCTAATTATCACAGGGCTAGGGCCATTAAAATGCTTAACTAACCTCGTTTCTCCAAAACGCACAGATTAACGCCAGCCTCCAGCAAAGTGTCGGGAATAACCCCGCTGCCTAATACCCTCTTTGATTTTTTTTTTTTTTTTTTCCCTCTAATGTGGAGAGGCGAGGCAGAGGACTGGTGTGGTAATATTTGTGGATGGATAAGAATGCAGCAATGTAAGATCCCACCACACCAGCCCCTATACTCTGTAAATAGAGTAGAAATTACAGTCGGTGTGTTTGGAACCACAGGTGACGCCCAACAGCAACTGGCGGCTTCTTCCTCAGAGCGATCCGTGGAGATTTCTCTGAACCGCGCATTTAATTTGATTTGATTTCCTTATAAATCCAGATGTTTTGTGAAGGGGTCAGAGGTCTGTGAGCGGACATAAAAACGAGAAACATCGTGAAGGCCAAGGAACCACAGCAGAGATATCAGGGATTCTTTACCCAGAACCCATCCAATCACTGAACAGATGCTTAGAACAGATAAATGTGTGGATGTGCCAAAACTTTCTCAAGCTGAACAAAAACAAAACTGAAGTTATTATTTTTGGACCTAAAGAGGAACGATCTAGAGTCAGTGCACAGCTTCAGTTATTACAACTAAAAACCAGTGATCAGGCCCGAAACCTGGGAGTAGTGATGGACTCTGACCTGAACATTCAGAGCCACATAAAGACAGTTACAAAGTCGGCCTTCTATCACCTGAAGAACATTTCCAGGATTAAAGGACTAATGTATCAGCCAGATCTAGAGAAACTCATCCATGCGTTCATCTTCAGTCGTATTGATTATTGGAACGACGTCTTCACAGGTCTGTCCAACAAATCAATCAAACAGCTACAGCTGATCCAGAATGCTGCTGCTCGTGTTCTCACTAAAACCAGGAAGATAGAGCACATAACACCAGTTTTAAAGTCCCTCGACTGGCTCCCTGTAGCTCAAAGAATAGAGTTTAAAATACTGTTGTTAGTTTATAAATCACTGAATGGTTTAGCACCACAATACATTAAAGGTTTGCTGCTGTTGTATCAACCTTCCAGAACCTCTCAGGTCTTCTGGTTCTGGTCTGCTCTGCATCTCCAGAACCAGAACCAAATGAGGAGAAGCGGCATTTAGCATCTATGCACCACAAATCTGGAACAAACTTCCAAAAAACTGTAAAACAGCTGAAACACTGACTTCCTTTAAATCTCAACTAAAAACCCACTTGTTTAGAGTTGTATTTGAAACGTAATAAAATACAAATTTATTGATGGAACCTGACTTAATGTTGTGTTTTTATTGTTGATTCTACGTTGCACTGTGTTTTTGTGTTTGATTTGATGTAAAGCACTTTGAAATGCCTTGCTGCCCTTGCAAAAAAATCCCATGAAAATCACATGTGATCACATGTGGTTCACACAAATTTTACATGTGAATGATGTGAATCACATGTGAAAGCACATGAATACGTGTGATTTTGGAACGTTTCGTGGTAAAATCACATATGAATCACACATTTCCACATGTGATTCACACATTTCCACATGTGATCACATGAAAATCACATGTGAAAACGTGTTTTTTTGTGTGATTTTCACATGTGAAAATCTCATGTGATCACAGGTGATTTTATCACGAAACGTTCCAAAATCACACGTATTCATGTGCTTTCACATGTGATTCACATCATTCATATGTAAAATTTGTGTGAACCACATGTGATCACATGTGATTTTCATGGGATTTTTTGTAAGGGTGCTGAAATGTGCTATACAAATAAAATTAGATTGATTGATTGATTGATTTATGATTTTGATGATTTCATTTGACAAAGAGTCATGTTTAATGCTTGTTTCATGATGGAGAAAAACAAATCTGCAGCAGTTCCCTAGTGAACATGCCGAGTTGAGACCAGGAGATGCTGTGTGTTTGTTTGTTACAGCCATTATGGTCAATGATTTGGGATTGTGTCGGATTCCAAAAGGTTCACTGTCTAAACCTTTTAAATTCTATCTTTCTATGTATTTTGCCAATTTATGTAGGCTCACTTATGTTATCTACAAATATTTCAATGCATCGTTGCTTAATAATGATGTGGAATCATCATTATTAACAGAGTTTCTTGTAACTGTGATGTGTGGTTTTAGACACTTGAAGTTGGATCTCAATACTTTTAGAACCTGTTAAAAACCCCATCCTTTGTACATTAGAACCTTAGAAAAAGCAGAGAGTGTGATTTTGTATAATCTTCCACCTTAACATATCAAATGCTTACTCTTGGATGATGCTCAGTCAGCTTTTTTTTTTTTTGCTTGGTCACAACAAAGTGCATATTACTCTTAGAAAAATGTCAAACTCTTATCTTCATTTACTACTCCAAGAGAAGTAAATGAACCAATTTGTTCCAGCATGTGAAGACACTCAATCAGAGTTTCCAGATTTTTTTTCTGGATGTAACGTGGACCTTGACAGGGTATCCGCACATTTTATTCAGCGATCTTGACCTTTATTTCTTTTCTTGTAACTCTGTCTTCACTTCACAATGTGTTGATGGCCAGTGCAGGTAGGGCAGTGTGTGTGTTTTTGTGTTATCGAGCGTCATAAAAGGAGGACTGAAAACCGCAGCTGAAGGACAAAATTAATGTTATTAACTATCGCAGCAGAGGTAAAGAAACTCCAAAGGAAAGAAAAAACCTGACAGGATCTTTACAACAGAATGAAGTGAAAAGCAAGGAGGGCAAATTTAACGAAAAAGAGCCATGATCTGAAAGGAATGATGACGGAATAGTAATAGAAAGGAATCAGAACCAAACGTGAGGCTCGATTTCTGAGCAACACAGCAGGAATGTTAATATGGAAGACATAGAAGTAAATAAACACATAAGAGTAAAACTAAATCAATGATTTAAAAAAAAAAAGCTAACAGAAACTGAAGAGCAAAATACAAACAGAGCAAAATCTATTGATGATGTCAGTTTTATATAGTTTCTGAAATTTTTCTTTGACCCATTAAAAAGGTTTTAATAGTTTCACTTTACAAACATCTTATGTTTGGTTTGTGCTTGACGCCTGTACATTGCGGCAACAATTTTCACCCTATTTAAACTCTGTGTCTCCGTGTACTATGATGTGTTGTGTTGCCAAACATTCTTACTTGGTCTCATCTGTCCAAAGTTCAATCCAAGGTTTGCAGAACCTGAATTTGTGCCCATGTTCATTTTTTGTTCAAACTGGGGGATTTTATTTCTGATTGCAATCTGACCTTGGGGTCATTTTGCTGGGATAGTATGTTTGAATATTGGCGACCTCTTTAAATTGTACTGTATGATGAACTTCAAGTTGTATAAAGGGACAGTCTTGTGCTTTTTCCAGCCACAAACAAGCATTTATGATACCCTCAGTTATAAAATGCTGTATGCATCAAATACGACTTAAAAGAAAATTAAGGCCTTGAAATTGGCCCTCTGTCTCTTTAAATCTCCTGCTCTTTCTGAAACTCCGCCTTCAGGAAGTCATCACAACATGGTTCCTCTATTAACCCTTTAGCAACAGTTTTACTAGCACTGTACTGACAAGTAGCTCCTATATTGAGCTCAGCAGATATGTAGCTCCCCCAGGTGTTTGCTAATTGCTGCTGGCTAGTCTGAAGGAGCTGAGAGGAGGAGTCGCAGGGCAGAGCTGATTTGTGAGGCAGAAGCTTGGAGGTCTGGAAACTGCAGGAGAAGCTTCGTCCTCAAAGGCAGGGCTAGGTCCATCCAGGCATTCTGCACAGCTGAATGGTTGCCACGGGAGACCAAAAGATTTCTCAAAAATCCATGAAAGAATCAAGGCAACACTCTGGGTGTGTTTTTGATGATAGAATAAAAAATGATAATATTATGATGCAAAGCTCAAAAACATTAATTTTGCTGCCCCTTAAGCATCCCCTCATAACAATATGCAATGCAATAACACCAGTAGATTATGCTTTTAAAAATTAGAGGCTGCAATAGACACTCACTTTAAGTTTCAGGATTTATGCATTGAAAATGAACCAAGGTCATTTGTATGCAGTGCACTGTGTCATGAATATAATTAAAGTTGGCAAAAAAGACCCCACGCCTATACAGATGCCGATCATGTTTTAGAACTGCTCAAAATGAATTTGTTGTGCTACCCACTTTGTCTTTCAGGCATTGAGAAGACATGAATGAAGAGTCTGATAGCAGGATCACGGTCTTTGTTCACGATAACAGCCGGATTCATTGGTTCATTTAAACAAGTGTCTAAAAATCCGTGCAACGCACCATGATTAATTTTCGCTCTGTGTTTTTCTTCTCTTTTTTTTTTTTCCTTTAAGGGGGCGGTTTGTTGATCTTAAGGAAATCAAATTAACCTCGATTCCAATCAAGATGGCAGGAAGGATGAGATCTATCCTCACATAGGAATTCGAAGCAACAATGTTTCGTAGATCTTAACCCGGGGTTGTGTTAACTGCAGTTTTATCATTCAAGTGTGGTGTGTATACAGGTATGGTCACAGGAATAGCAGTGTGCTACAAAGAAAAAGTCAGAAAAGATAAAAATTCTTATAGCTTGTTTACTTAATATAAAAATTCTTGGCAGTCTCAACTACAGGAGTCCAGAACAGCAAACGTAACCAGTGAGCATAACACAATTATGAATTATGCAAATATACCTGGTTAGCTGGTTGTCTCTTAAAAATGTGTAAAAACTGTCGTTATTCCATTAATGTAAAAAAAATTCAAATTCAAATTCATTCAAGTCATTAAAATACATGCAGTGCCATCATCTTCCTACTACTTCCTGTCGTCTAGTGCGTGGTTTATGTCAGTGGCAACGTCCTGTTGTTGATCATGTGACTTGTGATGCAAAAAAAACTGTCTCCATCGCAGTTTTGCGCAATAAACTGATTTCAATATAGCAGAAAAAAGTTCCTTCATCTTAGCGCCACAACTTTATTAAAAATATGATTTTTGATTATTTTTTTTAAATTGTCATGTTTTCATTCATTTCATTTTTTTGCAGTTCCACTTTAATTATATTGAATGGAAACGTAGCTACTGTTCTTTACCTGGACAATTGCTGGTCTAGTTCACAATTTATGTAACGGATTCCATCCTAACAGTTACCACATTTATGGTCCAAATATTATTACTGCTACTTTGCAATTTAAATTTTACAATTTAAAAAGAGTATCAATTTTGGAAGAAATTGAGCAACCCTCCTGGACAACGCCCCCTCTCAGCTCCTTCAGACTAGCCAGAAGCAATTAGCAAACACCTGGTGGAACTGAGCATCTGCTGAGCTCATTACAGGAGCCGCTGCTCGGCGCAACGCTGGTAGAAATGTTGCTAAAGGGTTAATAGAAGAGCCATGTTGTGAAGACTTCCTGAAGGCGGAGTTACTGGAAGAGCAGGAGTTTTTAAAGAGACAGAGGCCCAATTTCACAGTGTTAAATCACAAAGTTTCTTTAAAGTCATGTTTGATCTATGTAGCATTTGGCCAAAACCTGAAATTAACAGTCACTTAATTGTGCCATAAAGTGCATTATGTGCCTGGAAAACACTTAATACTGCCTCTGTAAACTACAAAACAAAATACTGCAAATACAGTAAGTATAGTCTCAGATGCCTGTTGAAATTGAATTCTTTTAATTTCTAACATTTGTTTATTTCACCCACCCATTAACCCAGAAAGTCTGCCGTCTTCTTTTCTGCCCTCTTGTCAGTTCCGCCTTTTGTCCCTTTGTCCTAAAACTACAGTATGCTAATGGTTCTGCAAGAACTCAAAAAAAAAAAAAAAAAGGCGCTCAGTCTGTCTGAATTAAACAGGCGAGCGAGAGCATTGCTAATTGTTGCAGTCATTCCACATATAATCCTTTTAGCGTTATTTTGCTGCGGAATAGGGGGGAGAAAAATGTGTTAATAAATAAATAAGAAAGCAAATAAATAGGGATTGATTTGAATGCGGTGTCCAGGGAGATGTAGTGCGAGGAGGCGATAATAGCTAAGCTAGCTTATAACATCTTTGTTTTCACCGAGCACTGCGCCGCGCTCTTAGGGCGCCACAAGAGGATTTTTGGCAAAGCCGTTCTTCTCAAGGTCCACACTTTGCAAAGCACTCAAGGAGGCTTCTGTGCTATCAGTGAATCAGGATCCATTCGGTCTCTCTTGGTAAAGAAGCTGGAGGAGGCTACTCACAATCAATGGCTACCCCCCTGTGGATGAGTGTTAGTGTATCTGACACTTGGGGAAGGCTAAACTTAAAAAAAAACCCAAAAAAACAACAAAGACGCCAAATAGTAGTCCTTTTGGAGGAGATTAGTTCCACATGTTAAGGCCAAGAATGGAGAGCTGCGTCTGGATATTATTCTGTTCCACAAACAAACAGCACTCGCTGCTAAGAAGCAGAGAATTTATTGTGATTTCTTACATCCGCAGTGAATTTATTGTTGTTTCTCAGAATTCCTCTCAGCGTCCACTTTGACACAAATAAATGACTTTGGGACCTTGAAGGTTTAATTTGAAAGAGCACATGTCTTGCAGTCGAGGCCCCCGCAGTGAAACAATTGCTTTTTTTTTTTTTTTTTGCCTGGTAAGGAAGACTCGGTGTGACACGGCAGAGGAGAAGTGTGGCACAATATTTATCTCCCTGCCCTTCGAGGTGAGGCCCGCACTTCCAATTCATCCACGTTTCCCCCCACGCCCTCCCACCCCTCCGTCAGAGCAGAATGAAAGCACGACAACAAGAAAAGAGAGACCTTTTCATTACGGCAACATGGATCATTTATCTTGCTGAGTTTGCTCTGTCGCATGTCATCGATTGCAGGAGTTTTCTGGAAACAGTGAGACAACTGAGCTTAGATCACAGGCAGGAGGGTGGAATGCGACAACTCATCATCCAAACGGAGAGGACGATTTCACAACTTTAGACAGAGAAAGACAATAATGGAAGGGGAAATAGTTGATGTTGGAAAATTTGATTCGCACACTCTCAAGCCAATCCTTGTAAAAGTACTCCTACCTATTCATTTTACACATTTGCTGTCATGACAACCTAAAACTTCGACATATTTTTGTGGATTTAATGTGATAAACTAACATAAAGTGAGATTAACTGAAGCAGAAGTTATCTGTGAAGGCCTTAGAGGTCTGTTACAGAACATCTGGGAGCATACGTCATCACTAAGACCAATGAACGCAGCATACAGGTCACGGAGAAAGGTGTGGAGACGGCTTAAAGCAAAGCAAGGGTTTAAAACAACATTCCAAGGTTTGGCCAGCTCACAGAGCTCTGTTCAATCCATCATCTGAAAATGGAAAGATGAAACCACAACTACAAGCCTACCAAGACACGGTTCTCCACCTAATCTGACAGACCAGGGAAGGAGACCATGGCCTACATACTAAATCTTGGGTGGTACAAAACTAACAGGACATCAGAGTGAAAACACCCTTCCATCTGTGACATGGGAAGATGGACGGTGCTAAATAATCCTGGAAACTATAGACACATTTCACAAATCAGTAAAAAGTTTTAATTAAAAAATATGAGAGAGGGAAGTAGGTCAGTTATGCTAGCTTGACTTTGACAACCTTAATATGTAGACATGCTGTGGAATTGGGTGCTTTTTGGTTCAGGCAATTTCTGGTAAGCATCATAGTGTTGAACTGGAATGTTGCATATGTCAAGGACAAACGTAAGTGATTGGGTAAAGCTTCAAACTTCAGCAGTCTACGCCTCAAGAAATCAATCGCTTCTTAACAGCCGAGACTTCAGACCCTGTGTACGAAACGAGGCGTAGAACAAAGGGCTGGTTTTCACCAGACTATATTCGCCTTAAAGCAGGGGTGTCAAAGTCAAATGGACGGAGGGCCAAATAAAAAATTTAGCTACAAGCCGAGGGCCGGACTGATCGAATGTTCATTGAGATTTTTTTAAATGACGCATTTGGTCTAGTGCAGCGGACCGGCCCAAGCCTTCGTAAATTTCCTGAAGTGGCGTTGTGAGGATCGAATGGGGGGGGGGAGGTGCGCGCGTTGTGAGGATCGATCGAACGAAGTGCGCGTTGTGAAGATCGAACGAGGGGGGGTGCATCTCGCATTTTTTCAGACGGGGTGCCGGCTTGCTGCGGGCAGTTCTAATAATAAATCAAGATCATCCCAGGGGCCGTAGAAAATCTTCTCGCGGGCCGGATGTGGCCCGCGGGCCTTGACTCTGACATATGTGCCTTAAAGCATGTCAACTGTTAATGCATCTGTATGTGTTAGATTGGCCAATCTGATGTGTAGCCCTAGAATAATTTGTAAAATGTTTAGAGATGTACAATGTTTAGAGATGCTCTCCATCTGTTGTGATAAGACCGAGTTATTTTGCAAAAATGACTGGGTATAATTTCAATCTCTATCTGGTATACCCCTTTTGGGGCAACATTTACCATAATACAAAGTTCAGGTGAATGTGAAAAAAACTTGAGTAAAATGCCCTTTGTACTCTTCTGTCTGCTGCTTTTCCCACAATAGAAACAATAAATATCTGTATATTCAAAAATGTGATTAAATGAAGTGTGTGGTTTAGTGATATCAATCATGTTGATTTAAGTAAGTTGTATCGTGGAGAAGCTTATTTCAAATAGGCATGTTTTTCAAGAGCAGTATTTGTGTTTGTGGTGCTATGAATGCTGCATCCTGCAGCCACAGCCGTACAGTTACCTAAAAAGAGACGTGATAAATGGTTCTAATGGTCGCTCTTATTGTTATCACATTAGTATCACAAAATAGAATGAGAAAATTCTAAGTCCATGTTGTCCACCCCTAGTACTGATTGAAACTTACCCCAAAACACTTCTATCAATAAAACCAGCCAAAGGTTATTCAACTAATTGAATAAAAATGCATTCCTCCACCTTATTTGTACAACAATCCTCATTCTCTTGACGTCTGTATCTGTAACGTGATAAATTGTGTATAAGGGTGTGGAATCTTTTCACTCAGTGTTCCCAGAAACCCACATTAGAGAAGCGAAAACCATCAGCCGTCCATCTCGCCCTGTTTAGTATTCTCCCCATGAAACAGTTTAAACCTCATCCTCCATCAATCTATCTGGCAAAAGATATGAGATAACTTTTTTTTCTTCTCAACAGATGATATTAAGTGCCTCCTATTATCTCCGTAGGTCTGTATCGTATTAGAATCTGCAATCGCGGGTCAAAAAGTATACGCCGCTCTTGTCTCGGCCAGTGCAGCAGAATTACTTTCCTGCGCACAATGGCTGAATGGGTTGAGGCTTTGTCATTTAAACTGCATAAAGAGGCCAGAAATTGATTTTTATTGTAGATCTTCATATCTAATAAAGCTCTGAGGATCTCCTTTCTTCATTGTCTGAATGGCCGCTGAATGCTTTCAATCTGCCTCTGTTTCATGCATAAAAGTGGAGGCCGTGATGATAGGGGCAGATGGAGGGAGGAGAGGGGCTGCAACGCAAGTCAAAAGCATCCCTTTTCTCTTTTTTCCTCCTCTCCTTGGAAACTAGACTTGGGGAGGGTGGGAGAGGTGAAGGAGCTGGGGGTAATTGAAAAGTGAAATGTTTTTTTTTTTTTCTTCCCCTACCTCTTTGGAAAGAGTGTGTCTTTCTCAAACAGAAAACACAGCCAGGACTTGCTTCTGCTAAAAGAAATCCCCTTATGTTGCATCCACAGAACACAGCCAACAAAGATATCAGTCCTGTTGCATTTGGAGGGCAGCCTACTTTGTCACTGCTGTTTTACATGCACAAATAATAAATCTTCTTCCATTGTACGGAAAATTTGATTTTCTTTTTTTTTTTTTTTTCCTATTTAAATGCGACTCCCTTTGCAAGCGCTCCCTGTTGCAACTTAGAGAACATAAATAGGCTTTACACTGAATTTTCTTGGAGGATTACATCCACTCATCAATATAATTTCATGTTAATTATGAGCTTTTAATGATTTATTATTATTTCCAGGTTGCAGAGATAATACACACAGATTCAGTAGTTTAAAAAAAGGTTGGTTACTAATTTATTGCAGTTTTTCTGTTGTCAACATAAGGTCAAAGCTTGTCCTTGGCATTTTGCACCTCGTCTGCATGCTTTTTGTAGCCATCAACAAAGACTCGGGCATGGTTTTGGCCACCTATATGACCACTAGAGCTTATTTAAAACTGGGTTGTGTCCTTGGATTGACCCTGCTTTTCAGCAAAGTCCATAAGGAGGTCATCCTATTACTCCCATGTCACTTTGGTGCATCCATTCCAAAACCTGTTTTGTTTGTTGTGTATTTTTCAGTCATGTCTGCCATGTGACAATAACAAAGGACTGCTTGCAAGCAGCGTTTGGTAGGTTATCATATTTAAAATGTCAGACAATCAAGTTATGTATGTTGCTAATATATATCTGGAGTCTAACTGCTCTTAAAGTTGTAGTACGTAACTTTTTTTTTTCTCCACCAGGGGGTCTTTTGTGGGCTCTAGTGTCCCTTATTCAAAAGTAGGCTGACAGGAAAGGGGGAAGGAGAGGAGGGAAGACATGCGGCAAACGTCAGCCGGGTCTGGGAATCGAACCCGCGACAGCCGCATCGAGGACTGTAGGCCTCCAAATCTGGGTCGCGCTATCCCCTACGCCACCACAGCACGCCCGCAGTACGTAACATTTATACAAAAAAAAAGGAAAAATGTCCGTATCTGTTGGAACTGACGCTAGGTTCTGACAGTATATTGTGAGGCACATAACTGGTGAAAAAAATCTGCTCTGCCTTCTATCTAGAAACAACCAATCACAGCCAGGAGAAGTGACTTAGCGCTGTCAATCATGCTTGTGTGTGTGTGTGTGTGCGCGGCTTCGACAACCTTGACTTGTAGATGCACTGCTTCGGTTCAGTTTTTTTTTAAAAAGGCAATCCATGCACATCCTCAGTAGAGCGGGTGTTTGAATTACTGAACTATTGAAACACCATAGCTGTGTTCAGACGGTCACTTGTTAATGATAGCAAAATAAGCAACAAACCTGAAAACATAACAGCGAAACAGACTGAATGTTCTGTTCGTTGTGTGGAAAATTCTTCAGTGTTTTTTTTTTTTTGAATCCTGATGCACTAGTGGACCTGTTGTCAGTTTCTATGGCAACAAGTCTGTGTGTAGCGTAGCTGACAGAGAGTGAGAAAAAGGTAGAATATGAGGGGTTTTAAGTTGTTCTTCAATGGTTTTTCTGTGTTAATTTTGTCTCTGCTGCATTACATTGAATGAATAATACCGACATCTTCAAGTTTTATTTTCCTAACGTCATTGTTCTACCGTCACAGTGCAGCTATGGATGGCAAGTAAAAGAATCGCATTTTTGCCCCAAGTGTTGTGCAGTTGCACAACTTTTCCAGATGTAAACAATAACATGCAACGTGTCGATCGAAAATCAATGGATGGATGGACTATCCTATCGTGGGGGTTAATAATAATATGTCCAGATAGCAACTGCCATTGATAGCAACTTGCTAAACTTGCTTTGACGAGAAGCATCCTTCTGTTTTAACAGCTCCAGATCTCATTACACAACCCTTAAAATTACACTTCACTTGAAAAGTACCAACTCCAAACCACTGGCTCCGAATGTGTGATTTAGCAGATTACGTTTGCCAACTTTCAGAGGAACACTTCAGAGTTTCTGTTCTATCCACCCAGTCAGGCGACGAGCGAAGCCGCTGACAGGAGTTTAGCTCTAATATTTACACAGCCCGTTGTGAGGAACATAAGTGTCAGGAAATGTTCCGATCCGAATGTAATTTGAATGAAAAACGCAAGGAACACATGCCCTCTGTTCCTCTCAGTGGCTCTCCAAACAAATCCGTCTCCGCTCGCTTGTTTCAACTGAATGTTATGCAAATGGCACGCCTCACCTAGCCCCTCACAGGGGCTGCGCACTCCTCCCCTCGTCTCCCTCATTTTAGGTGATGGCAAATTTGTAAACAAAATTTGTTTTCATGCATTTGAATATGATTAATTATCGCAGAGTAATCCAGCCGCACTTGTAAAGACTTTTCACGAGAGATTAGAATTTCAAAGTGACAACCATGATAGATGGCAGCATTCTGTAAGTGGCAGATTAAAGGTCACAGCGATGAACTGGGGGAACTCGCACGGCATGCTTTTTTTTTTTGTTTGTTTGTTTTTTGGGGGGTTTTTTTAAAGTTGAGGCAGATGCAATCAGAGCCGCGCAGCGAACAGACAGGCGCCTCAAACAGGCAAGAGTGATTATGGAAATGGGTATCTGCTCGCGACGAAACATATGGCAAGCGCCTAATGCCGTGTAACACTAGGGGCTGGGTTTAATCAAACTTCGCCAATTAAAAACACAAATGATATGCAAACATCTGAAAGTCTAAGGAGAAAATACGGAGGATTGTTATTAATGATAGGGAAGGAATCCGTCTCCGCTAATTCTCCGACTGTTTCCTCCACTGATCTCCTTTCTGCTGATAAGACTGATCATCAACGCCGGCGCTGCCTAAATAAACACGCTATTTGGAAGAAAAAATAAAAACAAGACAGGAAATCCATGAGGAGTTTACGACAGCAGGATTTAGATCATCCCTCTACTCGCAATTTTGTTTTTAAATAAATAAAAAAAATCAAACAGATATGAAGACAGAAGTGAGCATTGTTTTAGAATAAGGTTAGACAATGAGTTGTGTTCCTTTCACATCATGCTTTTAGATGATTAGCTGAAGAACACACCCTCTTTATTGGCCATCATCACCCTTCTTTTCTAAAACAGTAGTTCCTGCAGTCACACGAGAAAATCAGGAAACCCTGTTAAACATTCTGAGGGGTAAATTAGTTTACTTCTACCTAAATTTAACCTTGTTATGTAGTCAGTAAGCAAAAGATAACAAAAGAGGTTAGAATATTCTAAAACCTAATTCCTACATTTGTGCTATCTGGAATTAAGAAAATAAATATGCTTAATGGAAACACAACCTTTTCGAATAAAAAACGTCTTTTGAAAGGATGAAATGGTTTCTCTGCCATATTGAAATTAGGAAACAGGTTTTGCATTACATGAGGCGTGTGATCAACAACTGGATGTTACTATGTTACATTTTGCGACTTAAAAGTATTACTGACAGTTTTACACACAATTGTAATGGAAACGCAGCTACTGCGATACTTTTTATAGCCGTCTCCATGTGACATGTGTCTGAAGACATGTTGCCCCCACATGTTCGGCCCTTAGTTTTTCTACCTCAGCCTGTTTCACTCCAACCCCCACAGCATCTCAATCAGATCAAGAGCCAAAGTCATTTCTAAGAAAGTTTTGCATCTATAAAGGTCAAGTTGTAAAAGCAGATCGGTCGGGCTTCTGTTTAGCATTCAGAATTGTCCGAGTGCTACACTGCCTGACTGGACACATGAAAATTAACCAATCAATCAATCAAGTTTGCTTGCAAAGCAGCAAGGTGGTTCAAATTGCTTCACATCATAAAAACACAACAATATAAAGTCATAGAAGACACCACACAGTCAACAACTGTGAAAAGCAGTAAACATTACATTTTGCCAAGTGCCATCATTACACATCAAAATGTTGGTCAATGTTTATTGACCAATGTATTAATGTATATTGTGGTTCAAAAGCAACTAAACAGGTGGGCCTTTAATCCAGATTTAAAAGAACTCAGTATTTCTGCTGTTTTGCTTCGAATATGGTCAGAACTTTCTATTTCTGAGTGTCTCGCCAACCTGCAAAACCTTTGGTGGATTTACAGGTTAGTTTTTCTGCAATTGTGGCATCTGGTTTATGCCAAACATCTTTTCTGCTGTGGTCTCAAAATAAAAACATTTAAGACTAATTTGTTCAAAAATGCCTGGTCATTGTCTATGTTGTCTGATAATTATTGGTGTTTCGACAACCTGTGTCTATGCTGAGACTCTTATTTTGAAGTACAAGATTAAGGAAGTCAATCTTTCTTATGTATTTAGACTAATAATAAGGTTTATAAGGTTGACTAAAATCTGTTTGACAGACTAAGACTCACAACAGTTTTGTAAAAAAGGCATTGAAGAACTTTTGGTTACCCAGTAGGAAAAAAAAACCTAAGTGACAAACTACTTATGATTGACTTGATGACACTGTGAGAGGCTAAAACAGGAAATGTGCTTCAGAGCGTCTTAGGGGTGGTACACTAAAGGGCTATTTCACAGTTTTTAATGAGCCTGGACTACATCTGATCATCTCTAGTTAGAAATCTGAAATATTTGCACTAATAAAAGTGAACTGGATAAATCTCACAGAACAAAGATGCTTTAAACTGTTTGAAGTTTATGAACCTTTTGTTCCATTTGTGAATGCTACTGAGAATTTTTTTTTTTTTTTTCTGCTTTAACTTAAAGATAAGAACAAAACAAACACAAAATACAGACTTACAACCCTCGACCCTAACCGATCGCTGTTTATGGAAATCCCTTTAAGAAGGGGTGTTAAAACCAAAACTGGACCAAAACTGTTGACTCAAAAGTAGTCATGGGCAAAAAGGAAACAAGCAAAAAAAAAAATAAATAAATGCAGGTAAGGTAGCCTGATTTCTTCCAAAGGGATATTTTTTTGTAGAAAGGGATGTTTTTATTAGACCCACTGTAGACCCACTAAAAGTTCTTTTTAGTATATTTCCTACCAAAAAAACTCACATTTTAAGATTAATCTCAGAAAAATTGCAACCTGAAATGTTCAACATTTTTCTAGAAAATTTCTGAGTTTCAAAAGTAAAAATTTTTCAACATTTGAAATGAGGAAATTTCCACAATCTTTCTATAAAATTTTTTAAACAAACATTTATTTTTAGTAATGAGACCAGAATTTATAGTAGTTTCCTGAAAACTTAATCAGTTTTTATTCAACTGATTAGGTTAAATCAGTTGAAAAAAAGCTGATTTGGGTGCATCAAAGTCGCCTTTTCAGTAAACGTTTATGGATTAAAATGAGTTTTACTTTTTGTTAACGCTGGGTTATAGAAAGACAAATATTTTGTGTTGTACTTTACATTTTTCATTGTGAAAAATTTATGTTGGTAATAATTGCACCTATATTACAAATGAAAAGCCTACATCTTTGGGCCAAATTTGTATCAGATTTGCAGTGCAGTTAGTTGGGGGCCACACAAAATCAATCCTACCTTTACAAATGACCCCTGGGCCACATTTTGGACACCCCGACCTTAAAGGGATAGTTCAGTCTTTATTTTTTAGCATGGATCTTTTAAGATGTAATTACCAATCAGCACTTATCTGAACTAACTCTGTATAAGAAACAACTTCCCCTCTAAATGATAGATTTACCGCGCGTCTACTGTCCTGCTGATGCACAGAGCCTTTAGTTTCGCCGCTACGTGAGACTCCAATGAAAAACTCAAACCCGAGCTGATACTGCAGCTTCCAGTTGCAGCGACAGAGCGTGTCAGCAAGGAGTTATGGGTACTGGTGAAGAATTTGGGTCCCATAATGACATGCGACTTGATTCAGGTGTCTGCTGCCATATCTGTACTGATGTCAGTATTACTCCAGCAAAAGCACACGCACACACACGCACACGCACACACACACACGGCCCCCTTCTCTGGCTCACACCCACACACGCTCACACTGTATCAAGCTCAATCATTCCTCACTGAATAAACAGTGTTATTCCATCAGCTGGTACAGTCTGCACACAAACCAGATCCATTTAGACTGCAGCCATACTGTCACCAAAGCTTTGCTGCATCTGCTTTATGGTCACACAGGTTAAGTGAAATACATATGCTCTTTATTGCATAGGTCTGTGTGTTTTTGGGGGACTTTTTTTTTCTTATAAACTTATGATTAGGACCCCCAACAAATAAAAAAGTGGGGTTTTCTGCATAGGATTAGATTTGTGTTCATGGAAATGCAATTATGGTGGAAAGATGGTTCTAATTTAAGGAGTCGTGCTGAATAAATGAGATTCGTTTGTTAGGTTAAAAGTAACTTTTGAAAATATCTTACTTTTTTATAAAGTCTATATTTCTGTATTTTAAAAAATTGTACTGGTCTCTTGTCACATTTTAATTTCACGTGTGATTTTATTAGCCGTAAGCAAAGAAAATATCATTAAAAGAAATATGAAAAAAAATGATGTAGCGTACACCTCAAAAAGCCTTGACACAAAACACAAAACCATAAAATATACAATGTCTTTTCACTGTTAATGGGTTAAAAAACTTGACTTATTTAAGAATAAAAGAGTACAACAACTCACGGTTTTGAAAACCTGACATGAACTGTGATGATAATGTGATGACTGGATTTTTTAAATATATATATTTGAGACAACACTGAACACCACTGAACCCTGCCCTCCTTCACATGTGCTGATGCTCAGAGCTCTAGTAAAAAAAAGCATTTCATAAATACAGGAGTCTACTCACTCAAAGTATTGAATTGGGATGTGATCTTTTTATAAGTCTATAACTCAGCGTTCACTGACACTTTTCAAGTGTGGATGATTATCATTTTCCAGCTCTTAAATGTTTTTTAATGGCAGTAGGTGAATTCACGCAGACCCTGTTCAGTCTGTTTTAATCAAACTTTAGTTCGTTTGATAAGTAAGTCCAGTTTGTTTGGGAAGGTGTGAATACGTAATCGAACTCTGATGCAGACCATAAACGCAAACTCTGGTCTTCCTAAAAATCTTGATCTCAGCATGTATTTACACAAGCGGGCCGGAAAACGTTCAAAACGAAGTAAGCGGACTTCAGTGCATGGCATTCTGGGTAGATGCAAGCAAAACAAACGCGTAGGTATAGCGCTAGCAAAAGAAACGCCTCGTTGCTGCTCCAACTCTGTTTACATTTCATAAAGAAGGAAGTTGCACTCTGAGTCTTCTTCAGTGATTTTCTATGTCATTTTCTTCTGTGGTTGTTGGTACAGCGCCACCACAGGTGAGGAGGACAACAGGTTTCTCAATTGGTTTGGATCGTTTGACGCAGCAGTGTGAAAGTGAACCGGAGCAACATTAACAGTAACAAATGCTAACAAACTTTAGTCCGCACAGAAACAGAATCCACTGACTATCAGCTGTGGAAACACCCTATGTTTCCATCACATGTAGGACTAACAGTTCAGTGATCTCATCTAACAAAGAATCAAACACATTTACAATGGAAGGGCAAAGTCTTTCTGTAGGCTAGGATCTGACTAAAGAAAAACAATTACAAATCACCAAAAGTTTTAGGAATCATGAATCATTTGTGGCTGATTTTTGTCTAGACGGGGAAAACATGACAGGTTTATTTGAATTAGTTAAGTTTGTTCATCATAAAGGACATTTGCCTATTCTGGTATTTTTCAGCCTCAGAATATTTCATGGAAGATGAAAACAAAAAAAAAGTACCGGTACAAAAAAATTGAATCTCAAATTCTTTTACTGGAACTTTTTCCATCATAATTTCATAATTTTAGTTGTTCTGTTTTCAATCATTTAAAAAATAAAATAAAATAAAAGACAAGTTAAAATAATTGATTTAAATGCTATTTCTGATGCTTGTTTTCTGATTGGCTGCTAGTCAAATTCATCAAGCTGCTTTGCTCCTCAAGCTGGCGTAGCCAGCAAGAAATGGAAAAGCTTGACAAGACAAAGACCAAAGAACCCATTCATAAGAACTGTGGGAATAAAGTAAAATTTGATGTCAATAGAAAATATTACATATGTTCTTGTAATCAAAAGAGAGGATTGTGATGACAAATTAACTTGCATTAAAGCCATAATATATTATCTGACAATAACATTGTCATGTCCATCTAAAATCAGGTGACACGAGGCAGCATTTGTACTCAATGAATGCAATAATTCTAGAATAGTGAATAAAAATCATTCTAAAAGTTGATGTTTCCTTACATATTTTGTAGTAATATCTGTGGGTGTTCCAAAGAGGGTCAGAGGTTAATGCTAGTTGGGGGGCCTTGGTCCCCCCCCAATACCCTCCATCAGCATCCTGGTCTCCGTCACCCAGTAGAAGGTAAGGAGGATGTAGGAGGCGGTGGTGGTGGGGTTGGGGGGTGGGAGACGATTCTTTATGCAGCTCTGTGTGTTGCTTTCATGTTGTCCAGCCGGTAACTAAGTTGGGTTGCCGGGGGGCGATGGCTAATTCACACCCTTAGATCACGAGCATGAAATGAGAGAGCAGGGAGCGCTAAAGCCCTGAGGTTAATGATAGCTCCATGGCACCACCACACACACACACACACACGCACACACACGCACACACACCACTCCATACAAATCTGGTCAAATGGTTTCATTTTAGATGATCCCCAGAATCTCCTAGCATGGGGGGTGGAGGTGGTGGAGGTGGAGGGCTTGAGCAATGAACACCTGAGATAGTTGGCCTGATTTTAGAGACAGGAAAGGAAAACAGGAGCGTTCACTCTGTCCAGTTTTTCTTTCCCTCCACCCCACTCTTTAAATTTTGCCCCTTTGTAAACAAGCATCTGTGTCTTTGTGTGGGCGTGTGTGTGTGTGTGTGTGAATGGACACAGCAGGGGAGCCCACACACACACACACACACACACACACACGCACACACAATATATTCCGTCATGATAGAGGTTGTTTTGTTTTTTTTCCACAGAGATCAGCAAAAAGGAAAGACATTTTTTTTTAAAAAAAGGAAGAATACAAGTGTGAAGGACTTAAAAAAATCTTTTACTCCCCTACTGAACAAGCATGTTGATGAAGACTCCCTCCTTTCCCCGCTTCCTTCTCTCTTTTTTTTTTCTTCATACCCCAACCCCTTTATTTTTTTTTTTCAAAGTTATTTCAAATACCCCACCATGGCTTTGTGAAATCTGTTTGTTTGAGGGCAGCATTAGATGTGACCAGCGTTTTATTGTGACATAAAAACCGCATTTCTTCCTTGGCAGATTAAAAATAAAATCGGTTAATAAGAAAAGCTGTCAGCAGCAGAAAATGGCTGACATAATCCGTTTATCCTCCAAGCAATAAAGATACTGGTCCTCGGGAGTCTATCTTTCCTCTTATGTTATTTCGCCCAAAACATTATCTTCTGTGCATTCAGATGGATTAAGAAGTCATAAGGGAGATAGAAAGAAAAATGACGGGATACAAAAAAAATTATATATATATATATATATATTATATCCCCTTTCATTCTGCATCAAACACGTTCACAGGAGGGAATGCGCATGATCCTTAAGTTAATGAATAAACAAGCAGAAAACAGAAAGGAGGGAAGAAAAGAAAAGAGAATAAGCTCTCAGAAAATACGATGAAAAGAGATTAAAAAAAACTAGAGGGGTCATCAGAGCCAGGCAGTGGAGCAGATTGACCCCAACTCACAATAAGATGGCACTATCTTTACCTAACCCTCTGCTGTGATGTGATGTGCTGATAGAAATTAAATGTCTACTTTCAGCACACAGTAGATTACATGAATACAGCCGTGAAAGGAGGAAACACTAAAACTGCCGACACTCCGTTTCCTTCCCTGGCGTTTTGTAAAATACGGCTTACGTGGGTCTAAATGTGAAAAGAGTAAAAGATATTTTTGTGCATCCTTATGGTCTGCAGGGACTTTGATGTATGTGTCACTTCTGGTGCACTTCAGTTTCTGAAGACTGCATGTATGTTAGGATCAATGTTGTGGAGTTCACAGCTCCATTATGGCAACAAACCTTACCTTTTGAGTGAAGTCACTTCATTGTTTTATATATATATATATATAAAAATTAAATTGCTCACATTGAAGTGAAATTATAATGTCCTTTAAAGGGGCAGTTCTATGTCAAATCCTCTTTGAGCTTTACATCATATTAAAATGTTATTCCTTTATCAAAAGCATTCCTGGAATGTTGCCTTGATTCTATCATGCACGATTGAGAGATCATTTAATCATTTTAAACAGCAACCATTCAGATGTTCAAAATGCTCCGACCTCGCTCCACCTTCGAGGCACAGCTACTCCTCAGAGTTGCAGCCTCATAGAGCAGAAGTCCTCTACTGGTTGTTTCAGAGTAAAACCAGAAAGAAAACCTTTGCTACAATCGTAAACATAAACATGTAGAGTGTGCTAAAAAACTTTAAATAATATATATGTTAGTACATGTGGGGCCTGACTCTTTTTCAAAGATCCTGGGAACCTCGTTAGAGTGTGGCATTAAACTCCACAAAACTCCAAAACATATTAAATCAAAACCTGATTAATTCAGCCAGAACAGCAGATAGATCATAAATAACTGTAGAATATGTTAAAATAATTTTGACCAAATCCGTGGTCTTGTTGCTCCCCAGAACTAAATCCTTGAGTAAAACAGTGTGGCCCCTGAACTGATCGTATTTTTTTTTTTCTTTAGCTTTTTTAGTTATAACATCACATCATGTTGTAATGACATTCCCTCATCAAAAACATACCTGGAGTCTTGCTTTGATTCTTTCATGCATGTCAGAGAAATCATTTCATCTCCATGGCAACCATTCATCTGAAGGGGCCGAGCGCCGCCTTCGAGGACAAAACTCCTCCTCTGAGCTGCAGTGGAGAAGCTTCCAAGCACAGAACATCAATCCTCCGCGACTCCCCAACTGAGCTCCTTCAGACTAGCCAGAAACAATTAGCAAACACCTAGAACTGCCACATCTGCTGAGCTCATTACAGAAGCTACTTCTCAGTGAAACGCTTGTGAAAAACTTTACCAGCGTTAATAGAGGAGTTATGTTGTGATGACTTCCTGAAGGACTTTCAGAAAGACCAGGAACTTCTTAAAGAGACAGAAGCCCAATTTCAAGGTGTATAATTTATTTTAAGTCAAATTTCACATAAACAAGATTTTTATAACTGAAGCTAATAATTACTTAACTGCTACAAAACGGCACTATGTGGCTGTAAAACACATACTGCCCCTTTAAATCTAATCAAGCTAAAAGATGGATTCAACTTGTTTTGTAAAGTGGAATTAAGAGAATATTTCAGCGATTTTGCCGCATCCTCACAAACTGTAATGATAAAACGTGGTTGGTACTTTAACACTGCATCAGTGTGTGAGAGGCATGATCCACCACTGTCTCTTTATTCGGCCCGAGAGAAAGCAGAACTCCACTGGGGTTCACTCAGAGATGAACCGCTCCTCTGGGATCCACATGACTGACAGATAAAGGCGCCCGCAGAGCCGGCGTGCGGTCAGAGACGGCGGGCCGGCGGTGAAACGCTGATCTGGATCGGTGTGTGAATGATTAAAGGGGCGGAGTCGCCTGTGAGTGGCAACCAGCGTGTGCCGCAGTGCCGGGGCTCTGAACCCGGCCCGTGTTCTGTTTAATCACGTCGCCTCGGCTGGTAATGAAATTTGATTACGCCTCTAAAGGCAGCAACGTCGGGTCGGAGGCTCGGTCGGAGGGGGGTGGGGTGAAATATTAATATCTTCCCAGATTATGCATGGAACCTGTGTGTGAACCTGTGTGTATGATACCCCCCTCCCCCATATCCTCTTGTCCACCAGCAAATTGTTAGTAGTTCATCATTAGTGGGGAACTTTTTGCATTTCCATTTGTCTTTTTCATGAAAGCCGTGCTGTGATTAATGCGGGCCTTGATTCATTAGTTCATCATCAGTGTGGTTTTAACTGATCGCTGCAGATACATCAGCGCTCTCCGCCGCAGTGGAGATAAACAGTCGGCGGGCTCCCGAGGACTATCTGATGATCTATTTAGCTTGGCTCTTACGGGGGGGCGGAAGCCACATAACTCACGATGCTAAGCGCCCCAACCCACCGCACTCAATGAACAGCTTTTGTCCGTATCCGTCTGAGAACACCCGGCTATTAAACTGCCATCCCATTTATTTGTAAAGAAGAGGGGGGGGGGGGGAAGGGAAAAAAGAATCATGCAGCTATCGCTCCCTTCCCAAAAATGTGTTTGCATAGAAAAGGAAAAAAAAGAGAGTGGGCATAATTAAGTAGTTATGATCCAAAGACGTAAAGCCCTTCTGCGGGGCTTCATAGGAATAATTGGGACGCTATAAGAATTGCAAGCATCAGCTCAGGGCTACTTGAGCTCCTCAGAAGGGAAGGAAACACGAAACTGAGACAGACTTTGCTCGAGTAACAAATACTTAGGAGTGACAGACTGACAACGCCGTGGCTCCGACGTTGGAGCGGTGATGTCAGCGCATGTTGTTCGACGCTGCAAACAGGCCACTCAACAAGGCAGCGCCGTTAATGCGCCATTTTGTTGACTTTAGCAATCAACAAAACATCTTCGTTGCTCAGTCGAAGTGGAGCAACTGAAGTTTCTGTCAGCATGTGAGCTGATGGAGTCAATTTAAGGTGTTATGAACTGTAACTAGGAAGGAGAGTGCCTGCGGTATGTAACATTCATAAAGAATATGTTTTTCTACATATTTGTTAAAGTGTCACCATGTTGTGACAATTTGAGACGTAATCTGGAAAAAGACCGAACTCCTCCACATCAGAGCCAGGAGGACGGTCTGGCTCTGATCAATCAACCTCGTGTACTCGCTGCTAAATGCGCCAACGGAGGAGAAACAACTCACCCTTACAGCAGAACTGTTATCTGCCGGTGACTATGTTAGCTAGCCTTAGCATTTATGACAGGCTCTTGACGGGGAGAAGCTGTAGGCAGCAGAGAGTAACGAGCGGTGAGCAGCGCCACACGAGATTGTGATTGGCAGCGCTGATCACAGCAACTTTCCAGAAGTTGGGACACTATAAGAATTGCAAGCACATCATCCAACAACCAGAGGGAATAATTATTCAGACCTCATCAACAAAAGTCCAAGAAAAGGTCAAACCAGAACTAGCATACCGGAGCTGGATGCTGTCACCATGTGCAGTCACATTTTTTCTCTTTTAAACCAATGCAAAAATGTAAAAAAAAGAAACATTTAATAAGCTGAAATAACAAACATTTATCACCGAATTTCAGAGAAATTCTCTGTAACTTCTAAAAGGATCACAATAAAAATAAATTCATGACCTGAATGCATTTCAAGAGGCAATTCACATACCGAAAGGCGGCATGTGTCGTGAAAATGCGTCAAAGAATTCTGATGTATTCCAGTGTGTAGGAAGAATTATACAACCAAGAGAAAACCACACAGAGCGAAAACGTCAAGAGGCTAATGGTCGGCTGCGGATCACAGTCAGATCGGTTATGATCAAAAGTATAATTAACGGCTTCTACTAAAAGGTCAGAGTTGAAATATAAGCAGTCAAAGCCAGATTCTTTCAGAGTGTTTTGAAACCCGCTCACAGGATAAAAGGAAACCTTCAAAAGGTGCCGACTGTCCTGAGGAGAAATGATTTCATTGTATAGGGAATTTTACGGAATGCATTAAAGTCACTGCCTGTAGATTTGCTTTTAAAGGAAGAATCAAGGGGCAAACAAAACAGGACTAATGGACTAATTTACCTCTAGCCTCACCTGTAAAACCAAGAAAAATAGGAGAAATTCAGCGGTGCTAATTTAATTGGCCATTATGAGGAGACCTTGGGTAATTTGTTTGAAAAGCTCACCAAATGAATGCGGAGCCTTGAATTAAGGGTCCAGTCTGGTTCATGTCACCCAATTGATTTTAGAAGCCAGTATTTTTTAAGATAAATTTCTATACAAACTAAATGTGACTTATTAAAGAGATCATGCCATTTGAACTTTTCATGCTTTGTCAGGATTAAATGTGTTTTATTGTGATTATTTTTATGACGAACCAATGCAAAGTAGCAAATAACTGTTGAAGAGTGGAAGATATAATATAGAATAGAATAGAATAGAATAGAATAGAATAGAATAGAATAGAATAGAATAGAATAGAATAGAATAGAATAGAATAGAATAGAAGTACTTTATTCATCCCAGCAGGGAAATTACTTCGCAGTTGCAGCATAAAGACAAAACACAGTAACAACTAGTTGTAGATAAAATAAAATAAATATAAAATGCTACAAATTGTAAAATTATAAAGAACTATCATAAGAACCCACGTTGCAAAAAGACAATCTTACCAAGTACTTTTGCTCTAATGCAAATATCTCAGTACACTTAAAATAAAACAAAACCAACTTACAAGTGACTTTTCAGCAGTTTGTTTTAAATCAATAATTTCCTATTATTGCTTTTTCAAAAGCAATAATAAGTTTAATTGGCAGATTATTTCAGCTATAACAGGACTTTTTCCCATACATCATGCAAATCATAACATGGTGGAAAAGCAGCAAAAAGAAAGCCAATACAAATCATATTAACAGTTTGTCACAATCTGTTTGGGGGGAAAATGGCAAAAATAGAAGAACAATGTTCAGGTAATATTAAAATTCAAAAGTTCAGTCCATATGCCAAGTTTTCCTACTCAGGAAATATTTCACATAAATGCAGGGCAATACTGAAAACAAAACTTCTTAGACGTGTCAAAAGACTTGAGGTCAGGACAGAGCTCCAACTCGAATTTCAATTAATTGATTCTAAGGTTTTTGGTAACAAGTCCCAGTTTAGTAAATGCCAGATTCTCCAAGTAACACCATCGGCAACGGCTAATGGGGATATTAATGAACAATTTATCCTTTAGCTTCTACTTTACAAACCAAAATAAAATACTGTGTGTCATATGACAACATGTATAATAGTGTCTGAGGCCCTGCAGTGAGAATGGCATGTTGACAGGTTCATGGGGAAAACTGGAAAAGCAAATCAACACAAAGGCAAACAGCTGACCATGTTTAGTGCTTTCACCACGGCCTGTGTGTTTGCAGAGGGAAAAAAAGTGTCTTATCGAGTGAAAACGTTCCACATGAAAACACAGGCAGGCAGGGAGGGCTTAATGTGAAATTCAAATACCGTCAATCGGTTCACAGCGGTGGCGACGTCAGCGCCGGGCGTCGCATTAACCGGCAAGCTCTGATAAAACGGGTCTAAGTCCGGCGCAAATCCACCCCGGCTCGCTCACTGTGGCCCAGCGGCGCGTATCAGCCCGGACCGGAGCAGACACACTCTCAGGGCATCAGAAACTTAATAAGCACTTGGTCCCACTTAACACTAAGTGCTACCAGATATGTGTTTAATATCCGCTAGTCCAGGTAGTCGGGAGTTTAAGCTATAAAAATGTCATTTCACGTCCGTAATCCTGTCTATTACTCAGAGGTTTTAGGGGTCTGGTTTTCAGGAGAACGCTGTCACATTAAGCGGGCAGAGAAAACCTTTCACTATGGCTGTTCATGGATACATCTTTTTATTTCACAACTAAAAGGAAAGCAAGGAAAGGAAAGCTGGTAAGCAACAGAGGACGTGCCTTCCTCTGTCAATCTTCCCTCGGCCGTTCAGTTTTAACCACGGACGATAACAGGAATGTATCTTTAAGTTTAAAAAAGTAAAGCTTGATACAATAATTCTGATTTTGTTTTACACCAATGTACAACATGCAGCATATTTAAGATGATGCGCAATCTGGGGGAGTCAGACAAAGGAGAAGTACACGAATCTGTCCAAAAATGTGAAAAGAACTTATTAAAAGTCATTCTTCACCGTAATTACATTTATTCTATTGATTCTATTAATTCTTAAAGTTGGACAAGGACAAAAGTTGTTGGCATCAAGGACAAGATGCCTGAAAAAAAAATGAGAAGCTAAGTGATAAATAACCTCAAAGTGAGTCATTTACTGTGGGCTAGTTTTAGCCTAGCACCTCAGGAAACATTTCCTTGTGCAAAGATCCTCAGCAGAGTGAGACGTGCCATACTGAAGACCTTTTATGGCCATACTGTATGTGTCGAATCAGAACATCTCATTAACTTTCCATGGCTAATACTGCTTTTTGTGGCAAAAGCAACAACTTTAACACTAACTTTTCATTTGAGTTGTTTTGCCTCAACCTTTCCTGACTGTTTTTATTTGCACTTCAAATATAAGCTTTAGAAGTTAACACCTTGAAGAAAATAGTAAAGAGTGTGAAAGAAACCAGGAGCTTCAACATTTTAGGAGAATCTTTATCTAGCACTGCTTTAGCCATCTTTAGGATGAGAAATAGTTACCCTAGATTTTTTTAAGTGATGTTCTGTGAAGTCTTTGCAGAAAATTGATCCTTTCCCCAGTAGTAAAAGTCATCTATACGAGATATTTGGTAAGTAAGTTGTTGAAGTAGTGGAGGTTAACGAGCTAGTCATCAGCACACCATCTGTATTAGCTAACGTTAGCATTTTAGAACTGAAGCTGAAAATATTAACATGAGTCATATAACAGTTTGTTAGCGCATATTACCAGTCAAATATAATATTCCAAGTGACCATTTTTATGTTTGGTGGTGTTTTATTAAACTGAACAACGCTCCCATTTCTCCACAGAGCTACTTTGGTTTAGCCTGTCCGCTGTATCAATCTGCCAAATTTGCTTAAAAAAAAAGAAAAAAAAAAAGGATGTAAAATTGTGTACTTCGCATGACAAATATAAGTTCTTGTGCTTTTTTCCAGGTGTCATAGTAATTTTAAAAACTATCCTGGTGTGTATCTGACCAGCTTGCTAGCTCCTAGCACTCTTTGGATGTACTTATTTTTCTGACGAGCCCTGTGACATCTTTCTATAACAGGTAATACAAATTAAATATATATGTATGTGCACAGAACCTCACTTCAAAAAATGCGAACTAACATTTTAATGTCGAAGTGATCACCGCCTGCTGGCAAGGGATAGGCGTTGCAACGCTTTTATTTGAAATCCTCTGGATCAGACAGGTCAGTGAGAGTAGATTATACCTTTTCTCCTTGAAGAGGTGACCAGTCCATCACAGGGCAACACAAAGAATGAAAAAAAATATGCTTAAAAATATTCGTAGTTTTAGGCCCTGGGGCATCGTTGACCCTCAGAGACAGGAACCAGTTTTGAACAGGATTAGGTAGGTTCAGAAAATTTATGGAATTTTTTTTTTTTACACTTTTTTGCATTAATAAGACAACGCAGTAAAAAAAAAAAAAAACACCAACAATTTTTCACACAGAAGCGATTGGTAATTATTTAAATCTCAACCTCAGAGCATCAGCATTAAATTCCACTTCCCACCCCACCAGAATAATAGTGAGAGTAATAATAGAGTGTCGGCTGATGAAGCTGTAAATCTAATCAGGATCTCTTATTAATAGTTTGTGGTTCAAATATGACTGATAATCGAGCTCAGATATTAAAAATGAAGCCATCTGCTTTCTGAACAAATTGGGCTGACATTGTCTTAAACAAAAACTCCCCGCTTTCCCTTTGGTTTCCGACAGATAGAGGGGCTGAAAATCCCTTTTTCCTCTCAGCCGAGACAGACACAAACGGCGCCTCTCTCCTCTTCTCCGAGCATGCCTCTAATGCGTCCTAATCCCGGCTGAAGACAGACGCCGGTTGTGTGTGTAAGAAATATCTCTTTGCTTTTTCTGCCTCAGTTCATTATTTTTCTTTCTTGTCACTTAGTGTGATAGGTTGGACAGAGGCGCACAGATGAGCACTGAAGACACAGTCACAAGGCCTTAATCTAGTCTTTAATGCGTGACTTCAGAGATGTCATTTATCTTGTGACTGCAGCAGGCGTCCACAAAACTTTATCTCTAATAATATATTGATGGATTAAAGGGGTCAGGCAGGAGACCAGGCAAGAAAAATTGCTTATTGACATCAAAATACAGTGCCCCAAAACCTGATAAACATAGGGACAGGAGAGTGGAAGTCAGAGAGAGAAGGAAAAGAGAGAGATGAGGGAGGGCGGGGGGCATCCAGGGATGGGGGGGGGTATTGAGTTGGGGTATTGTGAATGTTTGCACCCGGTAATTTCCTTCCTTCACAAGAGCCTCTGGTGGTCTGAGCCCTCGGCTTGATAAAAAAGCCCCCAGCCTCTCCTGCTCTCGAGCGAGGCACTGTGCAGTTGCCGAAAGGGAAAAAGCCAGCGACTGCTAGGTCATTTCCACGTTTATCTTGACATAAACTCCCCCCGCCATACCGCCACCTCAACACCAACCCTCCTTCACACACACACACACACACACACACGTGCACGTGGCACACACAACCCCGCACCTTATTAATCACACTTAAGTGCCGTGTGAGACTGGAGCACTCGTGCGAAGGCGACTGAAAGCGGGAACCCTGAATGTGTGGCATTATCAGGAAAAGCACCGCTGTACAAACTTGGGAGGCTACCGGTTTGTCTCCTCCATTTTGCCATTTCCTCACAGCTTAGAGAGGAGTGGATGGTGTTCCTTTATCTGAGCAAATAGGACACTCTTTAGTCAGCTTGATGTTAGAATCCACATAAAACCCCTCCAAATATCTATTTATAGGTAGAGCGCGGACAAATGTGGTCAACTTTGATGAACAAGTTTTGGATTAAATCTATCGGGAAGGTGTGTTTCTTTTTAGTTTAGTTTTTTTTTTTTTTTGATAGCCGCACATAATTCTGGAAAAAGAAAGTAAATCATTTTGGCGGGCCTGTTTATTGGTTCGTTCTGTTCATTCGAAATGCCGCTGGCAGAGAGGACTGAGGTGTAAATTACCAAAAGAATTAATGTGGCATGCAATTATCCCCGTTTTGTCACGATGCCATCACAAACTTGAATGTATTTTATTAGGATGATATGTGGTGGACAATCAGGAAGTCTTGTATAGTTGTAGAGAGACAATGGTTTTTGAGTGGCGTGTTTTTCTAACCACCTTTCTGACCTTATTTGACTTTCTTTAAACACAGATGTTCTTTTTGCCACTCTGCAATAAAGACCAGATTAGTGGAGATTAATTCTTGTGCCGTCAGATTTTCCACCTGAGCTTAACTCTGCAGCTCCTCCAGAGTTGCCCTGGACATACTTTCAGGTCATGTGCTGTTTTATATTTTCTGCCACACAAAACATTTGGGATATTGGCCCAAAATTTCAGTTTTGGTATCGTATGTAAATATATTTCCATATTGTGGCAAATTGCTCGAGAGAGTCTAAGTCAGTCCTCCATGTAGACTAAATTTGTTGATTACATTACTCAAATGCTTGAGACCGCTGTCGGTGTCCAAGCCTGTCGTAAGTTAACAGTTTCAAAGCCTCAAAGATGTTGCACTCAGGGGTTTTTCTTGAAGTAAGTTGAGACCAGAGCTGCAACATCCAATTTTACTGCAATGTAACTCCTGACTGCATTAAAGTCTGAACAATGAAGCATTTTACTTCCAGTACTTAACTGGTTTCAATCTTCCCTAAAGAACATGTGTCTGAAGGTAGATTAGTGCTGTCGGTCATCGGTTTCATGTAAAAGTCACATTTCAAGAAACACTAAGTTCCTTTCCATCAAAGGTAAAAGTCCGCCTCATTAGAGCTGCCTTTGATTCATAATAACTAGAAAATGTATCAATATATTTGATGGTAAGTGCTTGATGGTTTTGATGATGGCATTTGAAAGAGTTTATTGTTTGTTCCATAATTAGTTACTGAATTGTGTTTTTATGGTGAAAAGCACTATGAACTGCCTCCTTACTGAAATATCCTATAATAAACCTGACAATTTAAATGCTGCCACATATGAACCTAAGAGAAGATGAATAGAATAAGAAAACCTCTTCTAATGCAGAAATAAAAATAATTTTCTTTCTGTACAACACTGAAAAAAATTGCTGAGTTAGGTTTTCAGCACCCCTTTCCACTTGCAGCTACAGCTAAAGTCAGTTAGCAAGACGTTTTGCACACAACAAAACATTAGCGTATTCAACGCCATGTTGCTTCATCATAATGATTTTCAAAAATAAAAATTTTAAATGCAAAAGATTGCGTTTTATCCCACTGTAAAGATTGTTCCAGGAAACTGACAACTTTCATTGAAACAAATCTTTTCACGGTCGTCTGAAATCTTTTGAAAATCTCAGTTTACATGAAAAACATGAATGAAAATTTGTTTTTAAAAGTACTCCAGGAAACGTCCGGGGCCTCCACACAACAGCTGGAGATTAAATTCCACACGAAATGAATTTTTTTTTTCTCATTTTGTCTCTTCTGAAGGCAACTAGTTGCAGTAGAGAATATATTTATGGGAATTAGAGTAAATGTGGTCGTATTTTTTTAAAATACAACAACTTCAAACAATTACAAATAACATAGTTTTGGTCTATCACACAGAATCCTACTAAAATGCACCTCTATTTGTGGTCGTGGTGTGACAAGACAGCGGTTTGAACATATTTTTTTTTTCCTTTTTCTGGAAAGGCACTGTAACGAACACGCTGACCTACTGAATGCCTCACAGCCTCCCCTCACTGTGCTGTAAATTAGGATGAAGCTCCACTTCTGAGGTGACCATGCTAAGTGGAGTTTGAATTCCAATTCCAAGAATGCCACTCTCGGAAAACTCTGTAATTACCGACTCGCCACTCCTCGCGATGGATTGTGATAAACCGGTGGGGCTTACTCAAGAAATCCACCGACTGAAAGCACTTCTTTTTTTTCTTTTTTTTGTTGCCTCCCCACCACCTGCTTCATCTTCCGCTGCGTGAAAGCCATGTTTGGAGCGCGTGGCAAGTCACTGCAATCCCCAAAATAGAGTCGATTCTTCCCCATTCACGCGCACCCCTTCCAGTCTGGGAAAAATTAATACACTTTACTATTACAAGATAAAGCTGTAGGGACATATTACACCGGGCATATCTGCAAGCCTGTAATACTACAGAGTCAGCATTCAATAAAAGACATTTGCAACCAGGCATTTCTCACAACAACACTTGCGACAGATTTAAAAGCTTCTAAATTAGGTGCAGCTCACGGCACGAAAGGTGCCTGGTAAGCAGGGTGATGCTTACTTAAAATGACAGAGTTGTTTATGGGGAGGAGGGTTGTGGGTGAAGAAGAGGTGGTGGTGGGGTTTCCCTCCCTCGCTTCGAGGGTGGCGCGCGGGAAGCACGGTTTACGATGCCCACGCCGGCCGGGTTATTTAGCCTCAAACTGTGTGCATAATGTCGGGTAACAATCAGAGCGCGTAACTCAAAGAGATCTCCCACTTCATAACATCGCCGGCAGAATACTGATCCCCGTCTCGCCACGCCGTTTATAGCTCTGTGAAAAAAAAAGTAAAAAAAAAAAAGAATTCGCCCTCATAGATTTCCTCCTCTTTCTTTTTTTTTTTTAAGCACAAATGTTTTACAAACATCAAATAAACATCAACATCAGACAAAGATATTTGCAGTTACCAAATGATGCCCACAATTTATTAAAGAAACAAATTTATGCAAACTTACCGGGCCCAAAGTGAGCAAGTAAAACACCCGGTTCTGCAGCTCTGGTTAGCCATCAAAGTAGTAAAATAACTGGTAATGAGTTTTTATGATCAATGTTTGACCTGTTCCTGTTTGCAGGATTGATTTAAAGAGGCAGTATTGTGTATTCTGTAGGCATATTGTGCTATAAAATTGCATTATCAAGTAACTATGTTACCTTCAATTGTTATAAAAATGATGTAGATATCAAATATGACTTAAAAGACATTTGACTTTACCTTGAATTTGGGCCACTGTCTAAGACACATATGTCAGAGTCAAGGGGCCTATCCGGCCCAGAAGATTTCTACGGCCCTGGGATGATCTTGATTTATTATTAGAACCGTTCGATCCTCTGGCACCACCCCCCCCACCCCCCCACCCCACCCCCCGTTCGATCTCGCGCACCACCCCCACCCCGTTCGATCCTCTGGCCTCCCCAACCCCGTTCGATCCTCACAACGGCCCCCCGGTCCGCAGTAAATTAAATTCTGAAGGCTTGGGCGATCCGCTGCACTAGGCGTGTCGTCATTTAAAAAAATCTCAATGAACATTCGATCAGTCCGGCCCTCGGCTTGTAGCTAAATTTTTAATTTGGCCCTCCGTCCATTTGACTTTGACACCCCTGGTCTAAGAAGCTTCTGATATTTCTGAAACTCCGCCTTCAGGAAGTCATCACAACATGGCTCCTCTATTAACCCTTTCATGTTTTTACCAGTGTTTCACTGAGAAGGAGCTCCTATAATGAGCTCAGCAGATGCACAGTTCTACCAAGTGTTTGCTAATTGCTGCTGGCTAGTCTGAAGGAGCCGAGTGGAGGAGTCACAGGCCGACCTGCGAGCAGCAGCTTTGTGGAAGGCGGCGCTCAGCTCCACCAAATGTTTCCTGTACCCTGAATGGCAATTCAAGCATTTCTCAAACATGAATGAAAGAATCAAGGCAACACTCCAGGTTTGTTTTTGATGAGGGAATAACATTAAAACATGATGTAAAGCTTGAAAAAGTCAGTTTTACTTAACACTGCTCCTTTAATACGGACACACTGAAGGCTTTTCAAGCATGAACATTCTGTGTAAGGTTCCTTTACAGCTTCTCAATGGAAAGGTTACAGAGGAGGAGTTGATGGTTTCCTTCAGATCACTGTCCTCCTGCATAACCCAAACGAACCTAAGAACATGAAGGTTAAGCAGCAGAACGATGTGGCAAAGCACTGAAGGTCAAAACGGTACCACCATGTTTGAGGATGATTGACAGCGCTAAGACCCTCCTCTTAGCTCTGATTGGTTGTTTTTGCATTTCTTCAGATGGTAATAGCAACACAGGAAGCACAGATTGATCTCATCACAGATTATCTGTCTCATTCTGTCCTGACATAGTGACAATTTAAACAAATACGGAAAAAACATTTTTTTCCATAGAAGTTATGTACTGCACATTGACAAAAAAGCAAAAACAGAAGAGTTAAATTTTCAAAGGTCATCTGTTGCCACGTCTGCGCTCTAATTTTCAGCTGTGTTGGAAAGTTGGGTCAACTCCAGTGGCAAAAGGCTGCTTAATAATCCTATGTGTATTTGCCAATGCCCTATTTTATTGTAGTTTTTTTTTAAATTATTTATAAAACAGCCAGGACTGCCCTCACAGCCGTTAAAAAATTTAATCCAGCCAGCGTGTGCACATGTAACATATCGCCCATTGTAACGGCCGCCGTCCGTGCCAGACAGGAGGGCTGGCAAAAAAAGACCCAGAGAGAACGTGGCCATTTTTCATCTGGTAGCAAAATCCCAAAGCATGGTGGCTTCTCATTGTTCTGATACTTTTAAGAGAATGCCAGTGTTTGTGTTTCAGATTGAAATCACCTTTTTTTTTTTATGCTCAGATGAGGGAAAACCTCATCAGTCTCTCTTGTATTTGCTGACAGAAAAGCTATAAAATGGGATATTAGTTTGGACGGAACAGCGTGTGAGACCTGAAGGACAGGCGAAGCTCATCTGTTAATCCCCAACCCTTCTCCGCCCTGACACACAAAAAAAAGGCGAAGAAAAAAAAAAGGGAGGCTGTAAAAAGAAAGGTTTACAAGCAAACTAAAATCGCCCGCATTAGACCTGGTAAATCTGTCACCTGCTGCACACAATGGCAGTAAAACAGTGGAGTTTACAGAACAGGCTCAAGGTTGCGCCACGCCTGGCATACTCCATATTCAACGGCGACAATAACGGCGAAGAAGCCCGAGCTCCTGGAGTCGCACGGTCATTGTGAGATGATTACATTTCTGACTGGAAAAATCACACGGCTCTGCGTCTTCGCTGCAATCATCTCCCGCTTTCCGAGGCGCGTCGCCGCCAAAGACTCCCGCGCTGAGTTACGCGAAGTGAAACGCGTCAAAAAATGAGATCGTAAAAGCCAAAAAATAAAACGGCGTAATATATCTTAAATGAATTCCACAAGGCGAAATGGGAGGAAAAGACAGGAAAGCATGGTGGAAACGGTCACCAAAGTGTAATCTAGCTTTGGGCGTTGGAATATTAATTCTATTTTTATGCATTCACCCCCCCAACCCTTCTTTAGCTAAACAAACCCCCTCAGCTCTTCAACAGCCAGCGAGTGGGAGGCCCGGGCTAGACCGGGGCCCAGGTATACCCCAGAGTCCGGACGCCGGTGCCACATAATTCCACCCTGCCTCATTATTTAGCATGTCACCGCTATTTTACATGTTAAAGCCCCCTGCATTGCCACCTAATTTATTATAAGAATACAGAATAGGCTCGCCTGGAATGGGGTCACTTGCTTTCACGCGGCACAGGAAATAAATTCCTAACAAAAAGTCAGGCGAGTCAAGGTGAAAACCTGTGTCAGTGAGACGCGTTCTGGCATTCTTTGGGTTTCTCTGCCATCGGAGAGCAGAGAGACCTTTTCCTCGGCCGGGTCGCTGCTCCCCCCCACCCGTGTTTCCTCCTCGGTGTTCAACTACTTTAATCTTCACTTTCATACAGGGTGAAAACTCAGGTTCCTCTCTGAGAGGGGAGACAAATAAATGGAAAAAATAGAGAGAGAAAACAGAGCCGAGCCCTGCCAAGAGTTGAATTGGCTTTGATGAGATTCAGCTGTAATTATTTCTCAGCAATAACAATAAGGACAACAACAACAGAAGACTTAATCCGCCAGTGAGAGGGCCTGATTCTGCTTCCTGGTGACAGTGATTAGGCCTAATCTAGGGCTTTTGGTGTGTTCATTGGAGAAATGCGATTTTAAATGGCTGTGTGTTTTGTTTTCAGAGAGTTTTGTTTGCACTGAATATGTACAGTTAGAGTGTGGCGAAGTGAAAGTGCAATCCATCTTTTGTGGCACTGACATTGAATGAGTGGGACAGCAGAGCTGAATGCCAGAGTTACTTCACCGCCCTTAGCATGTTGATTACTTTCTCCAATGAACAGATTTTTACAGAAAACCAGGCGAGGATGTCGGAGAAATGTAGCACTTGCCTCGTTTTGCCTGATAAGTAGCATGAACCTTTAAAACTTAAAGATGCGTCTAGTTTATTAAATTACACGCAACACCAGATTCATAAGTCAGACGTTTCAATGATATTTTTTGCAAAACCTAAAAGTATTATCGCTAGTGTTCACAAATACAGTGAAAGTTTCATCAGCTTGTAATCAAGGCGATACATTTCAGTCCAGGACTGATCGCTCTATATATTGCTATTCTTATATTTTCCTTAAGTGGTCCAGAAGCTAAACCACATTCAAAATGCCCTCTTTTGTGCGCGTTTGTACAAATAAAATAAAGATTTCATAAATATCTGTGTAAAAGGAATTTTTGTTCAGGTTTGATCAGATAAGTAGTTTACATTTCAAGCTAAACTAGCGCTAAAGAGTCTTTAGCATACGGTAATTAGCAGCTAACGCTTAGTCAGTTATACAGGGCTCATCAGTTATGCTAATCTTATTTTCTTTTTATGCCCAAAATGTTGCAAAATTGTTAGTAAATACTGCTCTGGACAGAATGTTTAACTGCCAGAGCTAGGAAATAATGCAGAAGCAGATTGTTGTTATAAGGTATGAGTTAACAAATTATAACAAGTTTTACAATCATACGTTTTTATACGTTGCGATAACGAGTTTGATATGTCATTAAAACGACAATATGTTCTTTATGTTTAAATGAGAACGGTTTTAGTTAAAAGGGCAAAACCTCGTGGGATGTTTGAACGCAAGGAGTCAATCTGTCAGAAGAAGGTGTTTTTGTATCTTGCTGGAACAACAAACTGTCTTGTGTTAAGTTTTGCAACTCGTTATAATGAGAAAATATCTTTTAAAGTGATGCTTCCCAAATAATTTTTTTTAGCTCTGTCAGCTAAATGCTTCCATATCTAAGAGGTTAAAGATGTTAACGGGCTTCTTCTTATTTTCAAAGGGAATAATTTTAGTGTAAGCTAATTTTACCAGATGTCAGGCGTCTCCTTAATGAGAAATATTGTGTTGTTTTAATATTGTGAGATATTATGGAACAAAATCTTGAACTACTATGATGATTATCCATCAAAAACAATAACCACTTTAATGCTTTTGAAACCAACAACAGTTTAAGAAATTGAATAAAATAATGAAATGATCAACTACTGCGGCTTTTTCTGCCCTCTTTATTGAACTGTAGTTCTATGATCAAATATTTAGTTACATTAGTTGAAAAGTAGCTTGATAATAACCAAAATGTCAGTAAAAATCTCATAAATCTTCATCTTTCCAGATAAATGTGACACTATATGTACTAAGCACGTTATAAAGGTTTTAGTCAGTAGCAAAACATGTTGCACTTCCTTGAGAGAGCGCATCATAAACAGAGCTAGTATTCATAACACGTATCTCTTTTTTTCACTAGTACTTGATTCACAAAAAGTTGAATTACTCTAAAAAAAAAATGACACCACCTTTCAGTCTCTTGTTTTCTGGATGAATTCATTATGGCAGCAAAATATTTGAAAAAATTAGGCAGTGGGTTTTACTATTCATACCAGCTGCAATTACAAAATCAGTTCTAATAAAATATTGTCCTTCATCCTCTCTTTTTCCAACTCTGCTTCCAACTCAGCGACGTTTAGCATCGTTATCAGGCTGATTATCTCATTAGCGTGCAAATTGTGTTCTGACCATACTTCCAATATTAATAAACTGATGCATGCCAGTGAGACTACTGTGATATTATTACTGCACACAGTGATATCACTCTGACAATACTATAGAAATGATACATTCTAAACCAATTATCTTTTAAATGGGAAAAAAATATTCACATCTATGATGTTTAAGATATTTTTGAGGATTCTCTTTTTATAGTTTCTATGAGTTACTCCTTATTTTGTTCTTTGCTGATAAATGCATTGTCAGGTGTTTTGCTAACATTCTTTGTGAGCACAATTCTAAGACCAATTTATTTTCTCTTGTAATATTCTAATTGATTTCTGGTGAAATATCACTTCTCTTTCTGAATTATTTCGCTGCCAACAGAGAAAAATCAATCAGTGTGATAATTACTAGCCGAGTAACTGGAGGTCTGCTGCTCTGATCTCTTTTGTTTATGCTTCAGACTATATGGGAAATCATTAGCTGATCAACTGATCGGCAAGAAAATAATTTGTTGACATTTTTATTTTTAGAAATATTATTATTCGAGTCTCTTTTGAAGCAAACCCACTGAATGCTTCAGCTGAAATGTTCTGTTTTCTCTGACTTCTGGCTCCCTTTGGTCCAGTTTGTCAGACAAAACTAATGGACTCACCTTTTGTAATGGGTAAACAAGCAAAATAATCTCCTGAATATTCAAACAGGAGATGTAATTTTTTAAATGCTGCGACAGGAAGGAGCGGCGATAATTTGCTTCCCCCCCGGTGCCTCAGGTAGCCGCTGCCACTGCCGGTTCCCCCACAGACGGAGCGCCAGGCGCAGAGGATGGAGTGGAAGTGGGAGAAGGGGAGAAGGAGAAAGGCCAGATGTCAGGGCGCTCCAGGAAGAGGATTGCTAAGCGGTGTGAACATTTTTCAAAAACGATGTTTTGTGCCTCAAACATCTTGCTTACAGCAGCAGGGTCTGATCCAAGCATTATGTGCGAATACATCAGTAGCCTTGGACCCCTTCGCTCCCTCTCCCCCCAACTCTTCAGAGGCATGCACACACACACGCCTGCACGTAAACACACACATTTCCTGGTAAGTGAAGCTCAGTGCCCTGCTCCCATCCTCCCGCCTGCCTCCTCCTCCTTCTTCTTCTTCTACAGAAGTAAATTATCAAAACTGTGTTTGAAAGTGAATGAAGGGTGACTCGCTCTCTCTCTCCCTTTCTCTCGCTCTCTCTCCCCTTCCCGCTTTGACATCTCAGTTTTTTTTTTCTTCTTCTTCTTTTTTTTTTTCCCTTACTTGCCACCGTTTCTGGGCTAGGTGATAACTGCCGGTAATAGGATTAACATTGATTTCTTTTTGCAAGAACAGAGATGTGCCAGTTCCAGCTATTTATTGAACTGCCAGCTTTGAACTATGAAAACTGACTGCAGGAAAAGACCTAATGCAGCATTTTAAAGAAAAGAAAAGCCTCTGTGCAATTCTTTCTCTCTCTCTCTCTCTTTTTTGTTATTTCTCCCTCTGTCATCTTCTTTTTGTTGTAGCAGGATAAAAGAGCAAATCGGGTGGCTGTGTTCTAAGCTCTGGTAATGACTTTATTTATTTACTTTGTTGTTGCTTATATATATATATATATATATATAAATCCCTGCTCCAGTACAATGGTTATGATTTGATCTATAAATCCTCAAAGCGTTTCACTTGCCTTTTACTTTGAAATAAAGATCAGTCCATGCATTTTCTTAGTGCTATCCCATGAAAAGGTTTTTCTTTTCCACCAGTGTATGAAAAATAAAACTAAATCTAGCCGTTTTATTTTAAGTGAGAAATGATGAACGAATTGTGTTTATTTTTAGTCTTCGGAGGCTTACGTAGCGATAACTCCACTCATTTTTGAGGAATGTTTCTAATTGAGCATGGCTCTCTTCATTAGCTCTGAATGGGCTCATTGATTACTAATCCATGTGTATTGATGACACCACTTAAGCAGTCAACAGCTGACGGTTCTGCTGTCTCATTAAAACATAAAGTATTCTTTTTCCGCCAGCCAGACGTCAACTACAGCAGTAACATCTTGGGTTAATAAAGTGGTGTCATTTCAGGATTTTGATGTAAAGTAGACCAACACATATATGCTCTAGTAGATAGAAATCTTAAATCATAAGAATTATGAATGAGCTACTGAAAGATTTAGGAAACATCGGCACTTTAATCATGTTGGTCTAAAAAACTTGTTGGCATGCAGTCATCCTCTGTGTTTACGTTGAGGAGAGTGTAGGACATGGAGGACATGAAGAGATTGAGTGAGGCTTGGCAGCAGCCACGCCACACACGTCTCCCGCTATCAGCTCAGCTGAAACATAAAACAACTACCACTGTCACTACAAATGCACCCCCCGTCCAAACCAGACGCTTGTCAGCCGCCTAATGTCCCCTGACGAAACGCTGCGAATTAAAATAGCCACAAACAGCGTGCGTGTGAGAAAGAGAGCGACAGAAACAGAGGGAGGTGAAGGAAGGAACTCATCTGTGTCACAGTTTATCCCCTCGAGCAATCAAGAGAGGTGGAGGGAAAAAAAAAAAGAAAAAAAAAACACAGTCATTAGCAACTGGTGGTGCTTCCTCCAGCAAATCGCCGTTTGAGTCAAGATTTATGCAGGCTCCTGCCTGGAAATGATTTATTTATTTTAGCGGGGGCTGAGAGATCATTAACCTCCGGCGTGTCTCTGGGGAATGGCATCTGCGGCCCCCCACACTGCACACACAAAAGCTCCCCCCCACCCCAACCCCACCCGCACGCGTCCCCTGGCTTCAAGACTCAAGAGGAGGAGGCGGCGGCGCGGGTAACTGTGGGGCCGGACACAGACC
This sequence comes from Gambusia affinis, assembly GCF_019740435.1. Classification (NCBI taxonomy): domain Eukaryota; kingdom Metazoa; phylum Chordata; class Actinopteri; order Cyprinodontiformes; family Poeciliidae; genus Gambusia; species Gambusia affinis. The sequence continues at coordinate 3,748,508 of NC_057877.1, forward strand.
CGGCAGCTAGCATGCTAACGACTTCTTTAAGAAAGACTCTCTGTCACTTGTTGAAACCTACATGAAACATACGTACTTATAGGAATGAAACTGTTAGTTAACATGCTAACAGCGATGTAAGCACACACACAAAAAAAAAAAAAAATTTGACAGTGAACTGTCAGTAATATTTTTTAGTCATTTGCTTTGATTTGAAAACAATCTTTGAGCCATTAAAATTTTAAAAGTAGTTGTATTTTGTGAATTTACAACTGGCAAAGAAAAGCTTTTTGAAAATGTTTGAGTCCTGCCTAGATTCAGTAAGAAACCGAACAAGAATTCCCCACGTCCGGCTATCTAGCGACTAATGCTAAGTAAGCTAACTTTTAGCCAGGTGGTTGTTGAGTGTTCAGAGCTTCTTAGGTATCAAGGTTAAAGATTTTAGCTCAGTTTTGTCCACACATTTTGTCACATGAGCCAAAAGTATAAAGTGGAAAGTGCTCTGATGCACAAAGTAATTTAAAATACTTTGTGCATCAGAACTCCTACTTATATGGTGCTATAAGAAAGCAGAATTTATTATTTTTTTTTTTTATCCAAGTCCAGTTTTGGTCGGAGGACCAAAAATCTGCATCTACACCATCGGAGGCCACGTATACACACCAAACACAAACAAGTAAAATGTTACAATTTCTCTTAAATACGTATCAAGCTCACCTCTGCTGAAAACGGCTGAACAAGACATCTCTCTTACATTAAGTGTAAGCGTAAACGGGCCAATGCATATTTTAACGCGACAATTTACACAGTTAAACTGTGTGATATCTTAACAGTCGCGCCGCTACGGATGTGTTGGTCTCTTGATGACATCACAGTCCCAGCGCTGCAGCCACACACTCTTAATGGCATGTACCCCTGTATTCGTGTCCATCCAATTAGAAAATTTGAGGACTTGTGCAACATCAAACCTATTCCTGGTGGCGGTGGAAATCAGAAGGCTGAAGCGCGACAGTATAGATCGGAAATTAATCATTACCCAAATCAAACCGGAGAGGCAATGGTGCTGCCTGTTTAACTGAATGTAATTGAACACTAATGGCAATCTAAAGCTGCAGCATTGATGATTTGCATTAACCCCATTGCACCTGGAATAGAGAAGGTCAAATTATATGTATGTAATATTTTTTTTTTCTCCCCCCCCCCTCCTCTCCACAGTCATCCCCATTCTCTGGTCGTTTAATTTCATTTAATGTTATCAGCTTGGACTATTAAAACTGAGCTTTCTTTGGAAGACAAGTACAGAAACGGCCATGGGGGACCAGAGGGAGGGAGGGAGGCGCAGGTCCTGAAAGTGATGATTGTGCTGCAGTCTTATCAAGCAAACACTCGAGCGCACAACAAATCAGGAGTTTTATTAGGGGTTATAAACTCCAGCATCCAATTGGAGATGAAGGGGATAAATTTATGAGAAATGTTAACGGTGGCATAATTTCTCTTCCATATGGCAGGATTTTTTTTCTTCTTTTTTTTTCATTTTAAAAGGTTATTTTACTGTTTAAATATGAGCTTCTTTTTAATCATTTACAACATCGTTGTCCATACTTGTTTTTAAAGTTATTTATTAAACATTTAAAAATCTTTTTTTTTTTACTTGTGATTGGTATTTTCCTTTGTTACATAATAAAAGAACATGTATGCTTGTATGTGGATACAGAAATTTCAATTTTATGGTGTTTACTTCTTGTAAATGTTTCTCAATAAAGTCCATTTTCCACCACAGTTCTTCATCTTTGGATTGTTGTCATATTAGAATGCATATAAATATCTCCATGTTCTGTAAACCTAAAAATCTCTCTTCATAAGCAGAGTGATGCTCTTTTTGTCATAAAATCAGACTTGTCAAATACAAATTAAGAGGAAAAAAGTAGAAGTTTTTGTCTCTTTTTCCCTGTGAGTATTAATACTATTAATTTGGACTAATTTTGATTTGTTGTTCGGCGGGAAAAACACGAAAAGAATGGAAACAAAGTGGACGCATGTTTCGAATTCAGACATTCTTCTAATTTAATATATGAAGTTGGAAAATGTGTGGAATAAGTTAGAAAAAAGAGAACGGGGCCTGGATGTAGAATAATTTGGCATGGTCTGAAACAATATTGTTTGCTGTGAGTGGGGGCAGGGGGTGGCGGGGTTCTGGAGGGGGGTCACGGATAAACAAACAAACCTCGACAAGGGCAGCGGTGGGAGCGACGCGGCCTGCGGTCGGGTGCAGACAGCCCCCCGCCCCGTTTGAGAGGGGGGCTTGCCAAGTAGCGACCCTGAACTGCGGCGCTCGGTTGCTGCCTGGCTGCACTAAGCGGCGGCTGCCAGCGACGCGCTGATTTATCAGGGGGGCAACGCCAGCCGCCACCTCGCTCTCCCCCGTGCCCTCCCTTTATAAAGAACCTCCCTGACGGCTCTGATAGCGCAATCAGGGCTACGGCAGAGCCAAGGCAATTTCTCCTTCACTCTTTGATAACCCTGTGCCTTATTGAAAGCCAATAGCAATGGCAGCAACAACAGCTCAATTGGAAAGTGTTGCTGCATTTTGAAGGGGGCGAGCGGGGGGGAAAGGTTACGCCTTGACAGAATGAGGAGGGAGCAGGGGAGGTCTGTCTCACTTTTATGTAAAAGCCACATTGTCCTCCAACAGGTGGCGTGATTCCTCGGTGGCTGCCGTCCCTCAGCTAACTCTGTCTTGTTTTTGTTTTTTTTGTTCGTTTTGTTTTTGTTTTTTTTTAAGCTGGAATTTTGACAAAACATTTGGAGTGCAACTTTGACTTTTGTCCACAACGAGCTTCGACAGTCACGCAGGCTGCTTTGTTGGGTCACAATAAGAGCTGAACAGTGCTCTCATCTTAGTGCTAATCCTAGCTTGCTAATGTTTCTTTACAAAAACAATGGTAAAGTTTGACATCTGAGTAAAATCTATGCTTTGCATTAAGTTGGAGGATATGTGGAATAAGTTAGAAAACACTGTGGGGGTGGGGGGCTGTAGAGTTGTTTGGCATGAGCTGAAACAATATTGTTTACTGTGACAATACTAGAATGACGTTAGCATGCTAGTTTTTCAGAATTACTAAATGAGGCTAATAGAGGAATTTTTGCATCATACACTTTCTATGGTTTGCTGCATAAATTGCTCATTTACTCAGTTAACACTTTTCCCAGCCATGCTGAGGCCACATGAGAACCTGAATCAACAACCTGAACCAAAGGAGTTGTTTTCTCTAAAACAACTGATCTTGGCCCAACATGAGTTGATTGTGCTCCAAATGAGAGCAGATACATCTAGCTGGAATTCAACTAACAAATATTTTGTCAGTCCACTTATGAACTCAGAGGTTATGCTGGACCTTTTTGTTCACCGTCATTAAGGCTGACTGGGTCAGAACAAATTCCATCATACTCTACTTTTATTTCTATCATCAGTTTTTAAAATGATGACATTCAGTTGCATTACATTTTCAATCAGTTTAAAGAAAAATACAATCACACATCAACCAGATGAATGTGTGGATATTTTTCTCCGCAGTGAGAAATGCCACTGACTGTGGGCCCAGGATCTACATGTGAACAACTAAACTAAGCAGTTACACTTAAATTATAAATGGTCTGAATGCGTACTGTTTTGCTACTTCCTGCTGGTTAGCGTTGTGGGTAATCAAATGCCTCAGGGTTTCGATGTTGATCTGGTGGATGAATCTTTGCTCCACTGCCACAATGTAGGCTGGAATTACAAGCACCGTTTCAGTCAAAGTTTTGGAATCAGGGAACATTTATCCAATTGAAGGGATTTCTGAACACAAGCACTTGATTTGTCTCCACCAGATACTCTCCAAAACCTCCTGTCCATAACTTTTCAACATGCCAGCTGCCAGATTTGTGAGACACATCGACTCCATGTCAGAGATGATACTCAGATGGAAATTTTTTCGATTACGGTAATTTAGTTACCCGCGGGACGTACTCCGTTTGTAAATCTGAAAATGTTTGCGCCAATAGGTCGGGATGTGCATTGTAATCTGTCAAAATGACAGACTGCAATTCAGATTTTTCTACCACCATTTAAAAACAAACTATCAACCAGAAAATACTCAGGTAAGTGACTCATAATTTATTTTTTTGACCAAACTTGTTTACTTTGGTATCAACGTGTGGTGATGACCTCTTACTATTTTTTCAAGTTGTCCAAATTCCTTTTCTTGGCACAAGAATAACAATTGACGTTCAATAAATGATTGAACGTCAAATGTTCATCATGAATTGAAACTGTCAATCAAGGTTGGTTGTGACTGAAAAATAATGGACATGTATGGGCTGTTATGCGATTCTCTGTGAAACCGTCTGATCACAAGAATGTAAAACAAATTTAACTACCATGATTATAATCAATTTTTACACTGAAACAATTGCCCATACTGTTGTCCAAATAATGACTATTACGATGATGTGCTCCGTAGGTATAAGATTAATGTGCTTAGTGTGAAGAATGTTGCATTTTATTATTTTGAAACATTAATTTTGTAGGACTAACAAAGGCTCCTTTATCTGCAACACAACGTCCCTGTATGTTTGCAGTGAACAAAAGCTTTCTTAAAAAAAAAATTCTGAATTTCTCTTTGTAAGCAAAGAAAAAATTATATTAGGCTGCTTTCAGCAAGCTGTTGGAAAAAAAAAATGAAAAAGAAAAACATCAACTGCATCAGGATAAACATGATGTGAGCCGCGCTGAAGGATGACCTGTGTCATCGTGTTTCATCCTTTCAGTTGATTCAGTTCTTCTCATATTATACAGTTTCAATGGTTGAATGACGCTGCAAGCAATTTTAATTCATAACCTTGTAATACATTATTTTGGTCCTTGGGCGGAATTGAGTCTCAAAGAAAGAAACAAAGGCCGCATTCTCAGAACAGAAATATATTGATTTTGAATTCTTAACACTTTGAGACACAATTTAAAATCCATCCTCTAGTGAGGTAAAAGTTTGCATTCATCTTGCCAATGAGTAAATGAGTAGGTGTGCAAGACGCTATTTGCATAGCGCCTTTCAAGACATGGATCTGAAATGCTGCTCAAAAGAAAAACTAAAATCCTTGAAATCTAGTACATCCATATAGTTAAGCAAAAGATATTTTAAAAAGATTTGATCTGTAGTTGCTTCCTCAGAACTCAAACTCGAAAGGTAATGCAGGGCCTGGTCACATGACCTCAGGAACCTGCTAGGGACTCTTGGATTTAAAGGTTCTGAGATGTGCCCACATGTATCTCCATTCAAAATCGTGTAACTATGAACATGTTTTTTAACATATTCTAAAGTGAACGGGGAGCCAATGTAGCAGGACTAAGAGCCGTGTGACAAGAGATAAACTTTGGCGCTTTCTCTGGTCAGAAGTGTTTGATCTGGCAGGTGTATCATGACTACAACAATCCATAATCTTAAAGAAACAGAGGCCTAAATAACAAGCAATAACAGTGCTTGTGATGTTCTGTGATCTTTTGTGAAACTGAGCTTAAAAGTTTAGATAAATCATGTAGTTTATGATTTTAAAAAAATAATAATTATTAGTTTTATTATATAAAATCAACTTTTCTATCATGTTTTAATGTTATTCTCTCAACAGAAACATACCTGCTGTTGCTTTGATTCTTTCATCTATGTTTGAGGATTCCTGACAAAAATGTTGTTGTGACAATATGCTGAAGGCGGAGTCTCAGAAAGAGCAGGAGTTTCTTAAAGAGACAGAGGCCCGATTTCAAGGATAAAATTGCAAAGTCAAATTTCTTTATGTTTGATAAATACCTTCAGTTGTTATGAAAATGCTGTAAAATGTGCTATAAAATGACACTATGTGCCTGGAAAATATATAACACCACCCCGTTAGCAAATATCATTTAAGGATATTTGACACAGGATCAGGTTGACTTTGAAGACTTAAATGTGAATTATAACTGCATCTTATACATGCTTTGGATGACTGATATTAAATTTTGTTTAAAGATCTCAAACATTTGAGTTTGAGATCTTGAGAAAAAAAAAAAAGAAACAAAAGACACCTTTAAGGAGGAGAGGGTGATTAAAACCTTTTGACCGCATTGTACAAACTCACAAAATGACAACGGACTGAGCAGAAAAGCCGTACTTCCCTTGAATTAATGTAGGATTACATTCAAGAGCTATGCAGGGGGGAAAAAAACTTAAAGGCAAAAGTATATTTCAGCAAGGCTGTTTTTTGTGGTCTGAAGTAAAAGATTTCTAAAAGGGTAAAACAGACTGAAGAGATGCGACCACCGAGGGGCAAGGGTTGCACAGCATCAAGTGGATGTAGGAAGAGGCTGCAGCGTGTCAAAGATGTGAAATGATGAGGGAATTACATATTTCTGAGATGCTGTGGAGGTGACGGGTTCAAAGCCAGCTGCCATTACCAGGTTGCAACGGTTCAGAAAAGGTTTCGATGTGAAGATATTTTAAAAGATCATTTATACAAGAGGACTGGTGGAGGGTGAAGGATTGAATGAATGACTCTGACCCACAGTGCTGATGTCTGACCTTATCAACAAGAGTCAAGTTAGGTGTTACGCTCTTACAATCGCTGGATGCCACTTTTATACAAAAAATGTAGAGTTCCTTTAAAATATAGATGACCCCCAGATTCCTCCTTACTATACGAGTTTGGTAAAAAAAAAATAAAAAATGTTTACTCTTAAGTAAACTTGGGCAGTCATGTAAACATGACCGTATATATGAGAAAGGCTGCAGAACTTTGAGGGATTCTGTCCCTGAGATGGTTGACAGTGCAAAGAGTGAGAAGAGTTCAGGAGGTCAGTTCAAAGTGCTTTCCATCCTGAAAACATAAACAATTATCATACAGTCAACAGAAGTGAAAACAGACATCACATTTTGTCAAGTGCCATCATCAACATCATCAACACATAAATATATTGCTTGGTGTTGCAGTTACTATGGCTCAAAAGCAAAAGAAACATGTGGGTGTTTAGTCTTAATTTAAAAGAACTCAGTGTTCCTTTAAATGAAGGAACACTGAGTTCCTTCATTGTTCCTTCAGGGTTATCGCCTCCACACCTGGGCTACTGTCTTTTTACTCTCTATCTAAAGTATAGACCAGCACATTACAAATGATTTAGCTTCATAAAAGAAAATAAAGCGTGTTTATGGTGTATGTGAAACTGTCTGCCTGACTGAGAGATTCGTAGAGGACCCTAATCCTAAAATGGAAATTTAAAAAATAACTTTGAGGCTGCTTGTGGAAAAAAAATGAAGTGAGACATGCATCACTTATTGAGCCTGATCTAATTGCAGCAACATCTGAACTTGTACAATAAATCAAACTCCTCTGACAGAGTTCCTCTCCACTTGTAGTTCTCATCCTCCCATTCCTATTAGTCTTTCCTAAACGATCGTGACATGCAACGCGCGTTTCTGTGATGAGGAGAGGCTTCTTCAAATGTGAAAGAAAGATCATTAAGAATGGCGAACAGATGTGACCCTATTGTTGGAAGGTGCTAGTTATCAGCCTCATCTCTGCCTGAAATCACAGGAAGTAGAAAGCACGGTGAACCATGCGAACACTTATTAGAAACAACGGAGGAACGAGACCTCAATTTGCAAATCGGATTTAAATTCCGGGGGGTTTATCTCCTATTCATCCTATAAATAGTTTCAAATCGATCTTCACAAAGCTATTGATGAATCCATTTATTTTTGTGTCCCGTGGCAGATTGAATTTGCAGAGAGAAAATTGTGGCAGTTTGTATTTATTTCATCACACATTATCTCAGAGAAATCTCTGACGGAGCTATAATAGACCTGGTAATTACAAATTCACCAGGGATATTTCCAGTATTCGAATGATACTGTACATGCACCAAATACATTATCATACTTCAATGTGAAAAATAAATAAATACATATCAGGACACCCCCTTTCAATAGCCGTTTCTGTCGAAATGGAGTGTTCACAAACTGATGATGAACAATTTGATGGCATGTTTGGCCATAAAAGAGAAAGTCTTTTAATTAGTGTCAAAAACAGGAATATTGTTTTACTATTTAAACATATGTGAGTAGTAAAGGCAAAAAAACAATAAGACACTTGTAGCTATAGGTAAGACTAAAGTTCGCTCCACTCTAGGGTCGTAATAGTTTTGGGTTTTTCATTACAACTTAGTTTTATTTAGTTGTGACTCTTTGTTTGTCTAAGTTTAAATGAGTTGTTAGACTGCATTTGATAGTTTATATTAGCTAAATATCGTTTAGTCTTAGTTTATATTAGTTCTAGTAATAGTTGTACTTTTTTTTAATACTTCGATCATGTTTTAGGTGCAGAATTCTGAAAGGTCAAAGTATTGTATTGTGATTATGTATTCATCACTTGGGTATTCAACACTCAAAAGAACACGCCGTTCTCAGAAAATGGATTCAATGGTTGTTGAACAACCAACTGACTGCGGCGTTTCCTCACGACTTTTGCCTTCACCATTTGTGGACCAGCATAAGAAACTATAATCTTACTGTAAAGATGCGATAGGATGTGAAAAATGTACAATTTTCCATAAGTCACACATGGAATTATTATTTATTTGACAAAGTATAAACATTTGATTCTTAAAACAAAATTGAACATAATCCATTGACTTACATATGGCAGTGCTAATATTTTTCTCTGACTAAATTGTACAAATGAGAAAAGCTGCTGTGTCCCTTAACATAAAATTCCATCAGCTGCACGTTGCAATGAAAAGATCGTCTGCTCTAGTATTCATATCAAAGAAGATTTCTGCTTACTTATTGCCTTGAGGCCAGACAAGGCCCTTTAAAGAGAAATCATATAGTTTTCACAAAGGGGAGCTCTTCTTTATGTTTTCACAAAGAAAGTCTTTACTGATTTAACAAGCGGCCACAATGAGTTTCATTGGATGCAACATTATTTCCCTGCATTCGAAAATTTTTCTCCATTTAGCAGGATATAGACACTTATTCAATCATTTGTATTTATCCTCTTGTTACATGATATTTATATGGATATGGGTGGGCATGAGACTTTAGGAGGATAATTGTGAAAACTCCATGATTTCACATTCTGGCAGCTAATTAATAATGCATAACAAGCTTTAACAATTCATTTAAATCAGTTCACCTTATTTGTATAGCAACAAAATAAATGTGATCTCAGTGCACTTTACACAAATGCATATAATTCATCCAAAGTCTGCATTTTTGCAGCAATTCCTCCTGGGTAAGCATGGGGTGACAGCAGAAAGGAACAACTCAGACTAAACATCCAGAAAAAACAAGGCTCAGTATATGACAAACTAAGGGTTGTTTATTACATCAAATATATTTATTCATTTGTTGCACCAGCAAACTCCAATTAGGAGTTCTATGGTCCAAATATCAGCTGGGACGTAAAAATATATATGTTTACAGTTTTAAAAACTTAAATATCTAATACAGATCCTTTAATTTTAAAGTCTTTACATAAGAAAATACATAGAGTGAACACTCACTAAATTTAGTCATTTTAAACAGCAAGCTGATTTTCGCTAGTTATTTAGTCCGATAATGTGGTTGGGTAACTAGCCTGCTTAGCAGAGGTGCTGCTGGTAGCTTAGCAACTGTAATTTTAAAACAGAGTTAATGTGAAGGTAATGTAAGTGTTCTTCAGTTTCAACATTACAGTTTGTGTTTTTAATGACTAAAAATCTTTTCGAATAAACGGAGATGTCTATATTGTAAGCGAGGTAAAAGTGTTTGAAGCCGTTGTTAGCTAGGTAACCGGCTAGCTAACGTTATTCTTTGCAAAAAGTTGGAGAGTTGCAGCAGAAAGTTATGCTATCCTCCACACACCAGAAAAATGAAACTTCTGCCACTAGTATTAGCACTAGCATTGTGTTACGTTGTGCTAATTTACCTGTTCAGTTTAATACAATTTTTGAAGAGAAATTTACATATGTTGCACAAGCACTTTGTTCATGGAAAGGGTTACTGGTTACAACGAGGTGGAAACTTGGGGTCAAAAGTGCAAGTCGTTCAACAACTTGCTAAAGTCACAGCAGCATCTACTGGCCCGGCATGACAATTACAGTGGATTCCAGACGCCTCGGCGGTGCCATTTCTGCCATCATTTCTGCTTAGTCTGTGCATTTTCCATGCAGTTGTCTGCATTTCCATGTAGGGTTAGGGTGGATAATTGTTTGCTTTTGACTGTTTGTTTTTATTAATTTGTACAGCACTTTGAGCTGCTTTTTGTATGAAGGATGCTTTATAAATAAAATTGATTGATTGATTGATTGATTGATTGATTGATTGATTGATTGATTGATTGATTGATTGATTGATTGATTGATTGATTGATTGATTGATTGATTGATTGATTGATTGATTGATTGATTGATTGATTGATTGATTGATTGATTGATTGATTGATTGATTGATTGATTGATTGATTGATTGATTGATTGATTGATTGATTGATTGATTGATTGATTGATTGATTGATTGATTGATTGATTGATTGATTGATTGATTGATTGATTGATTGATTGATTGATTGATTGATTGATTGATTGATTGATTGATTGATTGATTGATTGGATTGATTGATTGATTGATTGATTGATTGATTGATTGATTGATTGATTGATTGATTGATTGATTGATTGATTGATTGATTGATTGATTGATTGATTGATTGATTGATTGATTGATTGATTGATTTAAACAAGGACTTTTTTCCCAATAAATATTCTGAAAATAAGGGCAGTTTCCAGTTAGCAGTCTCATGTAAATGTAGCCTAAAACAACTTTGAATCATAGGAACACTATGATTTAATGTTATGAACTTTTGAAAGTATTACTTTTTAAAACCTTGATGCACCGTGGACACCAATAGTCACCCCAATGTCATATTTGCTGACAATTGTACAACACAATTTTTGAAGAACCTAAAGTAGAATTTTTATGTCTTATAAAGGTTGCTAACCAAACTTTAACCAATAGAAACGTAAATGAAAAGCACATAAGAGGTCAGTGAGATGTTTGGGCATGACATCAGAACGATATGGCACAAAGTTACAGGGGCAGCCAGTCTGCTTTTTGTGGCTGTCCGACCTAAATAATTCCCCATGTTGTCTGGCTTCGCCTCACCAGGTTCCAGCCTAAGCACTGATCCTTCCTTATTCCCCATCTCTCTGAACCTGGCTGTCCTGTGGTGGAGCAGCTGTTATACCGGTTTGATCGACTTCAGGGGGGGTCTGAAGGTCGGTGCACAATGCAATCCGAAGGTAGAAATCCTCAGCCTTATCAGTCTGACCTTCAGGACCGCTGATACCACTGATGACACAAATACTACAATCTGTCACTTCTAATGTGCCGCCGTGGCGCATTACTCTGTAGGGCTCTTGATAAACAACACTGCTGCGATAGATGTAATTAGCCTTTTCTTTTTTAAGTTTAGTTGTGTTGTACTGTCTCTGTGAGGCAAGTAAATGTGCTTACCTCAAATTTCCAAATAAGAAACATTTGAGACATCTCCATAAATCAATGCTTAGCCCCCACCCCTCCCCCCTTCTGACAACATTAAATGGATTATGCAATAGTGTGGTTGAATAAATCTGATTACTTACAAATACCATGCCTTACACTTCACAGTACTGACATTTATATTCATCAGCAATAATATTGGTGACAGTGGTAGCTGTAGTCTGGCATGAGTCTCATTCATGCTCAAGGTTCGATCTGTTGAAAAGAGGACGACAGCGATGGCGGCGCGTTCCCACGTCAACCAGCGTCTCCGTCCTTCAGTCGCAATGGATGCTTTGCCTCGAATTTGTATCACGCAACTTTGTGTTTATGACAGGGTTGGCTTGTCATTAAAAAAGGGAAAAATGTCCTTTCTGTGTTGATGTGCGATATCTGTTGGTGTGAATTAATCCCTCTGTAAACATTTCAAAGACTTCCACAACATTAACACAAACTCCAGCGGAGGATAAGAACACTTCCTGGGGGTTGGCACTTCATCTCCACTGAGAATGCTATGTCACCTCTACAGGTGGTTGGCTAGATTAGCCGAGTTCCCACAGTTCAACACAAGAAACATGCGATGGATGCACACAGCAGACACCCTCTCTGTTTATGTGGGAGATTAGCTTCAAGGAACGAGCAGGAGGGAAAAAAAACAAACTACTGTTTCTTTTGGTTTCACTGACCTGAGATGGAAAAAAATATGGCTTTGAGTTTTACTAGGAAAATATGTTTACATCTTTAATTTCATATGTCTGATATAACGTCAGACCTACAGCCACATCTACAACGGAATGC